>NW_008686551.1:0-35723 GCF_000695815.1 Acanthisitta chloris | reverse complement strand
GTTCAATAAGTGCCTTCACAATTCATAGAAAGTAAAAATAACCATGAGGAAGTAACTTGTATAAAATTGCATCACAACATCCAATACATGAGGACAGATCTCCTGTTCATAATGTTCTGCCAAATCTGGTCATGTACAATTATTAGAAATATAAAAGCCAGTCAGTATGTGCAGTTTCCCTTTCAGAAACTGCTGCTTGCTCTCTGCTGTCTAAGAATCAACATGACTGGTTTTGGTAATGAGTTATTGGTGCTGAAGAAGTTGCAGCAGAGCTAACAGTTACCTGCCAGTTCACACACAGCCCTTTCCCTGCACTGTAAATCTGCCCTACATGAACAAACATCAGGCAGGACAGCAAGGTCCAGAGTAATGCTAGTGCAGCCCAAAGGTAGTTAACAGATTGTGGGGGGAAAACCCAAAACAACAAAAAAAAAGTCTATCCAAACCCCCAAAACCAAAAGTTGAAATAATATTTATCTCTGTGTTGCTATTTAATACCTCTTAATCCACTCTGATTGAATGCTAATGAGTACAAGGCTTGCATTAACAAAAAGGAGACTTAAATTTGTGTCCTAAGTATTGAGCATACAATCATTTGCTCTCATAAAGATACAATTGGTGTGTGAAAACAAGAATTTAGCAGATCAGATGGAGATTCAACAGAAATAATTTCCATCTAGTTGCTTTATCATCTCAACTTTCTGTTCTTCAAAACATATTAGGACACTGACCAAAGCTTGTATGAAACACATCCCCCATCTGTGGCTAAACATTTAATTGACGTTTACAAAGAGGTTTAGGATCTGGGTCACCTGACAGACAGAAGAGACAGAAACCACTGTAGATATAAGCAACAGCAAATAGTTCCATTTCTCTTATAAGATTAGGAGGAGATTTAAGCTGCTTGAAAGCCATGCTTGCAAACTTTATCTGACATGGGAGGAGGGGGCAGTTACAAGCAGGATTCTTTAGAGGATCCCAGTATTCTTTGGCCTGGTTTGAAATACTGGTTTTTTTCTCCCCCCAGCACCTAAGAAAGTTAGCTACAACTGCCTTGCAAAACATACTTTCTTTTCCTGACTTGCAACTGAGTGCAAGAGGGAAACTAAAACCAAGCTACTCCTAATCTCTCTGTCCACTTAATGGCAGATCACAGCATTAAATCACAGAATCACAGACTAGAGGGAAATAAGCAGGATCTGCTCTGGGCCTTAGGTGCAAGGCAATGCACACTATGAAGAGCCTTTACTCTCCTTCTACCTGAGCAGGTAAGACAAACATGCAGTCCAGTCCTACTACAACATCTGTGCACCAAAAATCTTTCAGTGGACAGACTTTTGTGGGATCAGACAAAAGATCAGTGCAGACTTGACTGCCAGGATTCTAAGCAGATCACTTTATTTTTGGCTTGCCTTCTGTGCTGTTTTCTAATAACTCATACCAAAATTTGCAAGTTCTGTCCTTCAAACCTCTGTGAAAAGGTGCAAGCCACTTCTCACAGACAGATATATGAAATATAGGATCATTATAGGTGAAAAGGTGCAAGCCACTTCTCACAGTCAGATACATGAAATATAGGATCATTATACTACCTTTAAGCATTTGAAAGTATAAAATCTACTGGACTAACAAATTTATAGTTCTCTGTGTTTCAAAGAAGTACACTGTTATGGCTGTTATAAATAAAAGCCTGGAGAAATACAAAATGACCATGATTTGGCCACATACTCAATTAAAGTTTTACACTCAGTTCCTTGGCTTTGGTCTGAAGATGATATTGGGAAGAACAGGACATACCAGTCCAGAAACACAAATCAATCCATGTTGAATCAGTACTGAAGCATTTATGGAACAAGCACTGGAGATACTAAATAGCACCTCCGGCACATTAAGGACAGGCAGCACAGAGTACTTCAACCAAATATGCATGAGATGTTTCAGGGGATGAAGGTTGATGTGGGAATAGAAGGGCTCTTAAACAATATGTGGAAAAAGAAAAAATCCACAAACCCTTAGAGCACAAATTTCATTTGGTGGGTTATTTTTGCTCACCTCCACACGCTCCAAATTCACACAAGCAGCAAAAGTTTCACATTAGGTGGCAGAAGTTAATAATTTAAGCACTTACTTGTCTTTTAAGACAGTGAGATTCAAGTATTTTTTCCAGATTTTTTTGAGAACAAGAGAGAAAATCAATTCTCTGCCTTTGAATATTTACTTTTAGTAAAGTTTTCTTACTTTTAAACCTGAGGCCATGAAGAATTTGAACTGGACTTGCCTAGTTTAGCATGGAAGTATGGAACACTCCTGTCAGAGAATATTGTTATGAATAGCAAGAAGGTGAACAAAGTCACAGAAAGAAGGCTGTGATATTTCTCAAAATTTATTTTTCCTGTTATTTCTGACTCAACACTGTCAAATAAGTTCCTGAGAAATGAGGGTGAAACACAGAGAGATGCAGTTCCCTAGTTCAACAGACAAAGAAGAATTTCAAAGCTCACAGTGAATACTATAAAATACTCTCCTCATATTTTGATTGATTTTGCATTATCTGTAACACACTGTCCTGCTACTCCTAAGCCTTTTATTCAGATCCATTTTTACTGCTGCTTAAATATTTTTGACTGATTCTCTGCAAACCTAGAACATGACAGACTCCTCACTGTTATCTGCTTAGATTCTAGTGAGAAATTACTTTGTCTGGTTTAACTGATTTGGACTTCGAATCCTTTTAGAATAGTATCATCTTAAAGTGCACCCACAATCCCAGCTCTAGATAAAATTCATGAGTTAACATGTGATAGGAAATGTGTCATCACAGGCTGATTTGTACTCACAATTTTCTTCATCTGAAGGGGCAAAGCAAACTAAGAATGTTTTTTTCCACAGGTTAAATGATGCTCTTCAGTGGAGATGGTATGAATAAATAGGTAAAATTTGGATTCAGAATCCTTGGAGCATATTGGTTCAGATTCTTTTTCTTTTCCTGTCTTTTTAGTCACTGTCCTCCATATAATATTCAAACACAGTAATCCCATTTCCTTCTACTTCTATGGTAACCATGTCTATCCCATCCCCAAGTACTTGGCAGTTTTTAAGGTGTTTATATCTTTACAACAGTGATATAATGAAGTGACATAGTCATTTTGTTGGTGGAGGAACTGGAGAATGAGTGCTTTAATCTTTCAGAGGATCTAGCTAATAAAATTTAGAGTCTCCAGTTCCTAAATCCCAGCTGCCTGCCCGGGAACAGAATCCAGAACCATGGAAATACTACAGCAACGAGAGGATCTGCTTTTCAAACTCACACTGTAGAAGTCTTGGCCCCATTTTTGTGGATGCATTTCTGTCTGACAGGCACTATATTCTAACATTCACTGCCAAAATCTTTCTTCCAAGATCTAAGCACATATTCCTCCCTGCCACTCCAGTTTGGATTTGTTCTGAAAGCATAGTTACAAGGAGCAGAGTTTGTGAAAGAAGCAGGAACAGAACTGAAGCTTCAAATACCCAGATACTGAACAGACACTCCTATTAATTCCCACCTCTATTCTCAGACCTATAGGTAAGTAAAGTAGATTACCCCACTAATCCCCACATTACTATTAAGTCCTTCCTTAAAAAAATACAGTTGCCAAATGTATTTTTCTCCTTAATACATTAAGCAGTCTGTCTGATATTAAGGGAAAAGAACTTTTCATTCTTGTACAGAGGAGGGATAAGGCACTATAAACAAAAATATTGCATCAGAAGTTTTGAATGATACTTCTGTGATATCTTAAAACAACTGGCAATCATTGTCTTTCCCATGCTAAAAAGATGCTCATATTTAACACAAAGCAAATAGAGAATTATGATTGTTATCTAAAGTAGGGGCACAATTAAAGAAAATGAGATTTGTTTCTGGAACAACATTGGCTTGGGTTTTTTTCTTCGTTACTAATCATGAGTTTAATTTTTAATGGAAAAGCATTGCTAGCACAATTAACACTCAATTTACATGTGCATCCATAGACCCAATTAATTAAATTTTATTGATGCCTAGTTGCTCTTTAAAATGCTTTCCAAATGCCTTCAAATTGATTTTAAATGGGAGATAGTGAAAGTCAGTATGTTCCTGGTAGTAACCTCACTGATTTTTTATACAGATGGACCTTCCATACTGTAAGCACTCACAGCTTTCCACCTCCTATCTGAGAACGTGTTCACTGGTGTGCAACAGAGTATTTGGAAAAAAATTACGGAATGAAATGAAAAATATCAAAATTAGAGTGTATTTTCAAAAAAAGTGATTTGTATACTTTGATATTCATGGACAGAACATGTCAGTAATGTCTTAAAAGTGCTTGAAAAGAACATAAAACAGCACTCACTAGTCTGATTAGTGATGGGTGTGTTGCCTCAGACACAATATTGCTAAATAATCCTAGGAATAAAGTTACTGAATCAGCTGATCCAAATTTTCTTTTGGGAACATTTTCAGTTTATGATACTGATTTTTTTCATCTCCCTTTCTTAAATGATATCTGCTTGTCTCTTTCTTTTTATCATACCCTAACAGATGTGCTTGTTTTATTGCCAATGTTATACCCTTGTGCCAAGCCTTCAAGATGGAAAATTGCTATTATTTCTGTTTTACACTTGGGGAACTAAACCACAGAAGTGAAGAAACTGATTTTAGATCTTTTGAGGACAGTAGGAATTTGTAGCAGATTTTAGCACTAAGTGATTTTCCTAAAGTCACAAAGGAAGTCCCAACAGTCATTGGTTAAATCTAAGCACAATGTGCTTGCCAAAAGACCTTACTTGTGTTGTTCTTTATTACATGAACTGTATCAATTTTCTCTGGTTATTTTAGCTAATTTTTCAGATTTTACAATTATTTCTGCCAAAGTGCCCTTTATAGATCTCAGGGTGGTGGAAAGTTTCTGTTTTACTTCCTAGCTAGGAGAGCTGTGTATTTCTGTCGTGCATCATTATGACAAGACCCAAGAGTTGTAAACCCTTCTCTTCTAGCTCTGTGGGAGGTTGATTTTCATGACATCCTTTATCCTCTGAGTAAGCACCTGCTTAGCCTGATTATTGCCTTGATGTTTCTTTTCTAGATTCTACCTGATGCGAAATGCTGCCTCGGCCACAATATGATACAATAACTGTCTACATGCCTCAGAAATATGTTTTTGAGAAATTACACTTGCTACAAATGTTTTTACCATGTACACATTTCATTGGATTATCAATTAGGCTGAAATTCTAACTTTTAGTCATACCTCATAATTAAGACTTAATTTATACTTTATGTATTTTTAAAAAGCTAGAGAAGTGTGTGAATGTGAGTCCCTATACATATTATATAAATATAATATTACCAAGAGACAATGCAAAAGTTAGAAACTTACATTCACAATTTAATGAAAAAACATTTTTTTAAATGGAGTATAACATTAGAGCCTCTAACAAATGCTATCTAGAGGATTATACACTATGATTTTTCATTCACTTAACATTGTGATTTAAACAATATTAACCATCATATCATTTCATGTTAACAGAAAGACAATCAAGATGAAATCTTAATTACTAAAGAACTGTCAAGAGACATTAACAATTTAATACTGAATTTTATAAAAGTAATGATTGTCCTATTACATATGCTGTAATTTCCCTTTCCTGACTGCTCTAATAGTTTCCTCACTCATTAAACACTTATTTTCTCACTACCTGCCAGCAGTTTCATAGGTGGCCTCATTTAGAAAAACTGAAAGAATATGAAAGAAGATAATATGAAGGAAAAAAATTACAAGTTGAAAAGAATTACCAATGTAAAATATAAACCCAGATTACACTGTAAAACAGAGTACACACACAGAGCACAGGTGCATTTGAGAAATGTTGAAAGGAAGATAATAAATTTTAAAAAGTGATTACTGCGTGCATATAAAATACAAATCATAATTAAAAACTTGAAGATTGAATCGACATTGTACAGCTGTTAATCTATAGGTTATTTTTCTTCCCAGAAATATGTTAACATCTCTGAGTCTGTTCAATCCCTTCCTTGACATACAAAACTCTAACACTGATTTCCTGCAACAGTGTGAATATAAAATCTAGAAAAGATGCAATGAAGAACAATTTTTCATATCAAAACTGATATGAATGTAAACCAAATCATTTAGACAATTAGTTGATTTCCAGGTTAGTTTCATATGCTATTGACAGAAAGGCTGAAGTAGCTCCCCAGATATCACACACCTAACTTTCACAATGACACACCTGAAAGCAAAAATACAAATCCTTTCATTAACAGCCACTTGGAAATAGAAAGTATTAATTCTTTAAAATGAGAGATTAATTTCAGCTTTAAATTTATCAAAAAAATTCCCAGTGAAAGCTTTTTCCTTTTTTTTTTCACCCAAGGGATAGTCAAAAAAATTCCCAGTGAAAGCTTTTTTTTTTCCACATAAGGGATAACCTGAAAATTCTTGCCTACTCTCAGACCAAACAAAATTTTAATCAAGGAGGATCTCTCAGCATGCCCTGAAGTCTAGTCAGATGCAAACAGATTCCAAACCAGTGAGGACTATCCAGGATAATCACCTACATTTGGAGGCACACACTTTGAATAATTACCCTACTTGATTCAGAACACAGACTTGAATGTGTTTACCCTGCAAATCCAGTGAGTGATGGAGCAGAGAATGCACATGCACACAGCCAAGAGATGGAAAGCTTTGTTTCATCCCAATAGTAGCATTTTTAAAACTTTGGTTTCCTGAAACTGGTAAAAAAATCCCATTATAAATGTAAGTTTTAATTTTAATATCTTTATAAAAAGAAATTTGGTTTCCTGAAACTGGTAAAAAATCCCATTATAAATGTAAGTTTTAATTTTAATATCTTTTTAAAAAGAAACCTACAGATAGAAAAATATTTATTGAATCCTTATTAAAAAAACCCAAACAAGTGAAGTTTATTAATTGTTTGGAGGATTTTAGCAGTAAGTGGAGAAAAAGGCAAAAATGTTCAGAAATTATATTCCTAAAAGGGTCACATTTAAGAAAACAGGTATATTTCTACAAAATTGTTTTCTAAACTTGACATAAAGAAGGATTTTTAGCTTCAGGACATCCTAGAAATCCATGTATAGGTTTAATAAAAATTCTGTGTCTACTCAAAAAAATTATCTATACAATTAAATTTTTATTTGTCTTTATCTGCCATTATTTTTATTTAGCCTTAGTCTAGTATTTCTTAAGGCCACTGGATTAAAAATCTCTAAACTTCAGCAATGTTCTGCTCAGAATCAATCACCTTAAAACCCTTTTTGTGGGCCAGTGATCAGGTAACTGCTCTTAGGAATGTATTTGCTAAGGTTGAGTCTGTATCTTAACCATTCTTACAGTGCAGGAGATAAACTGCAAATCAGTATGATCACAGCTGACACCAGCCAAATATACTGTGGATTTGTGAATTGTACAGGAATGTCACACAGAGGACCAAATTCTGGGTACCTTTGCAAGCTGAATTTGCAGACCTCATTTCCGTAAGAGAGTACATTAGAGACTAGGAAACAGAAAATATATCAGAGATGCTGAAAAAAATGCTGAAAAAAAACCCAGACACAATGCTCTAAGTATGCCCAAGAGTAACCTAAAGCCCAAAGACCTGCTTGGAATTCATATGGTGTAAGCTGAGAATGTTAAGATCTGGGTCATCAGATAATCATCAAGGTAGAATCTAACTGGCTTTTAGGGTTTAGGAAAGATTTTCCCTTTTTCCATATGGAGATTATGCCAATGTCATGATGTAAGAGGACTTGTGCATTTCATTCACCTACTTTTGAAGCCTCTGGTCAGACAGGAGATAATGGATCAGAAATACAGTAGGTTTAATTTAGCACACTGGATAAGTGCTCTAAAATTTCTGCAAACTTGTCAACAAACACCCTCCACAGATGCTATATTCTGTTATCTTTAATCTGCACTGACCTTTTATATAGACATTTCAAGTAAGTACCAATGCCAGCAGAAATGAGAAGAGATTCAAGGGCTTTAATCAAGCTGGAGCTACTCACACTGACCTTTTATATAGACATTTCAAGCAAGTACCAATGCCAGCAGAGATGAGAAGAGATTCAAGGGTTTTAATCAAGCTGGAGCTACTCGTAGGTTGCAGACCATGTCAGTTGGTTTCTGCCTTAAGCAGAGTTTAATCTCCATTTCTTGGCTACTTCCAGGGCTCATGGTGTCCACCTCTTCTCCTAACTGCTGATTGAATCTGAATAAAGTATCTAGCTGTAATCCAATCAGCATATCTGAAAACGTGGCAAATTTTTTTAGCAAGCTACAGACTCCTTACACAAACAGCTGTAGAACATAGTTAAAGCTCTTCAAACAACTACTGAGTGCTCAAGCCTTACACTGGTGAAAATCCCAGCCTGAGATGGTCTGACAGACTGGGTTTAATCAGGCAGGATCTCTATGGACCTCAGTAACAGTTTTGATGACTAAATGATGTGAGCCAGCACGTGGGGTGATGTGGAATTGCCTGGCTCCTGTCAATCACTGTCAAATCCTTAATTCCATTTAAATATGAATTTCTGACATGTCATTTCAAACCCCAAAGCATAAGAGCCCATAAGATGAGTTTGTGAAGTGTTTTAGCATTTACCACTGCACTGCAAACAACTCTGCTACACAGCATATTTGATATGAAGAAAAATGTTTGTGTATCTGGAATTTGCTGGTTAGAAATTTTCTTTTAAATTGAGATTTATGGATATTTCAGTACCAAGCCAAGAGAGCAACATTAACATTCTCACAAGGGTGTGTGAGTAAAAGTAATCACTAATAACACTGGGAGAATATCAGTAACTGTCATTCAGGAGAATTCTTGCCCTTCCCCCTTGCATCCAGATTTAAATACATCATCCTCTTTAAAGTGGGACTTAAAGCCCATCAATACATCTTTCACCTTAAAGACAGGCCTATACTGCATGATGAGATTGTATCTCCCACTTAATTTTGCAGCAGTTTCACAACTCCTGGTGATTGGCAACAAGGAAGTTTAAGGATGGTCTCTCATTTCGCTGTTCAAGAACTGAATTAACACAGCATAATAAACTCTTTGTGCAAACTCATCTTTCTCAAATATTCACAAGAAATATACTCAAACCCAAAATGTTCATGAGATCTTTGCCCTGATTTTACATCCTCCCCTTCATTTTGAAATATCTTGCCTTATTCAAGATCTATGATCATTTTCACCCCCAAATGGGGAAAATTTGGTAGGAAAAGTAGAACAATGTTGTCCTGCAAACAGTAGCATTTCCCCTAATAATAAACCATAAAAGAAACAGCCTCCTGTACAGTAAGTTCAGAATTTACTGAGAAAATCTGGTTTTAGGTTTTTAGACTCCATTATTATCCATCTGTTGCACTCAGTTATCATTAACTTAATGTTTGTCAGGATCCATTAAGGCCAATTAACATGTCAACAAGTACAGATAATAGTGTTAAATATCCATCTAAAGCCCTTTCATACACAGTATTATTAAGCATGTACTAAAACCAGCAGCAGAGACAGGCACAGGTACCTCCACAGAGGTACATGCTTTATTGATACTAACCTGGAGGTGACATTTATACAAGAAAGTATTTGAAATTTGGATTATCAATCACTGGAGTAAATCTTAGGTTATGTGGAGACTTATGAAGGCAAACGACACAATATAAAATCACAGATGACAAGAAATAAGTGCTTCAGTGTTGTTTTAACCATAATATTGAAGGATATAAGCCAGATGAAGCATGGTGAGTTAATTAATACTTTTTATTAGAGGGGCCAATATCGATAGGAAGAATCAAGGGAGAACTTTTGGAAACTGATGTTATAAGAAAAGACCTCAAACCAAAACCAATCAAAACACCCCCCAAGCACCAAACCACTCCCCCAAAACACTCCAATTTGCAAGACTGTGAAATTTTAAGTCACAGAAAAATGCATAAAGCATTAATTTCACTAGTATTTTTGGAATCCAACTAACTGAGCCAGTAAGCTCATCCACAAACATGCAACAACACAGCTTACAGTATCAGAACAAACTTAACCAAGACAATAGCTGTTTCTTTTGGATGACTTCCAGCTAAATTAATTAACACTTTGCTTAGTAGGTATGCACTCTATTTAAATTTTCTTTAAACACCTCATAGTAATCATGTACCTCCAGTCAAAGTGAACACTCACAAATATCACTGGTCCCACCGAATCCTACTTGGTAGGACATCCTTATATTGTTGCTAAGTACAAGAGAAACCAAGACTCCAGAAATAAAAGGCTAAAAAAATTTAAAAGAACAAAAAAAGGGAAAGCAAAACTAATTAAAACTTCGTAATGAATATTGGACCTCTTTCTTCATATTTTTAGTGCTATTAGAGCAAATCAAGATAATAACAGGAATTACAGAAGGAAGAATACAAACATCTCTCCAACTTTTCAATTAAATGAAAATTTGATTTTGATATGAGTATGGTCAGCATAATGTACCGTTGACCAACACTGCAACATAAAACTCTCAGTTAGTTCAGTCTAACCTAACACCCCATACAGACTTTATTTCCAAGTAGGAAAAAAAAAAGCCAAAACCAGCAAGAAAACATTCAAGAATGCACTTGAATCCTCAGAATATTTACTCTGTGGGCTGGAATCTTATCAGAATAACTCCTGAAATTTTGGTATTTATACCCAAACATGAACCTCATTTTACCCATGATATATCTTTTCAAAACTAGGTATCTGATTGTTGCTAAAACTTGAATTTTTACTTAAGCATCATTTCACTGGGCACCTATTCTCTATTTATGTGCCTATTAAATTGCTTAAAAAAAGCCTTCTGCAAAAATGGTCTGCAACAATATAAAAGCTTAAGTGATTTATTCCATTTACCTAGTAACAGTTCAACTCACTTGTTACACAGAAATTCTAATAGAAAACCTTGATTTCTTTGTCCTTAAATTTACAGATTATCTGCTCTAAGAGACTTTAAAACTACAGCAAATGCACCCAAGATAGGAAATGCACAGACTACAGATCTGCTGTTTTCCAGAGCAAGAGAGACACTTGGGAACAAGTGTTAAAGAAAGTTAAAACACTATGACTGAAAGTAGGAAAATATGTTTTAATTCTGACTACATTTATCTAACAAAAAAGAAAATCACTTATGGCATAAAAGGACCACCAAGATTTACAAGGGGAAAAATTATTTAGAGCCTCTCAAAAAGTATTACTACAAAAGCAATAACCCTAGGCCACACCTGTGGTAGAGCACTCTTTTTTTTTTTTTTTCCTTAAAAGCATTTGTCTCCCTTTTTATTTACTTTTTTTAAAATGAGGACTTCAGAGGCAGTTGTTAAACTAAAAACATCCTTTTAGGTTTGGGATGAAACTAAAAATCAAAATCTTCCTCACTGTAGAGCAATATTACATTTCCCCCCTTGCAGACTTCTTTCATAAAAATGTCAGCTATTAAGTTAACATTATTTAAAGGGCTTTAGTTTGTAGTTACTGAATGCAACCTAAGCTAGATCCATAAAGGTCTGACACTGATCCCTGCTTGTATAAAACATGATACAGAGAGGCACTAAATAAATAATCTGTATACTGCTTCCAAAGCATCTCTATTTATCACTGCATTAATGATAAGGATCTGATTTAAAGTGAACCCTAGCGAGGGTCAAACCCGAGCACAAGGTGTAATATGATCTGCAAGAGTGCTGATAACCTGAAACAATATGAAGAAACCCTGTCAGATAAATAAAACAAACCAGTTGCCCATTAAACAGCTCAGGAAAAAAAGCCAACAAAACCAAATATGGAGTGAACCATTTAACTTTTTTTTTCTTTTTTTTTCTTTCATTTTAAAGAAGCTCAGAAAAAGCTGCACTTGAAGAACAAGTCAGTCTAAAGTTAAGGAAATAACACCCAAGAAGAATAGCAAAGATTGGTCTTTAAAAAAATGTGCAGCCACTAATGAGAAAGTTTAGATGTGCCTTGCATTGCTCAGAGACCTCAAGAATTACCACTAACCACAGGCAACTGTTTTCAAGGCATCACCAAATATCTGACATGAACATCCCAGATTATAAAATAAAACTGTATTTTTTAGATTTCAATAGCTTAACTATTTAAAATGCTATAACACAAATAAAACTCTCATGACAGACTGAAGGAAATCCTCATGAATCCATTTAAAAACCACAGAGGTTTCAAAGTCCTGTGGAAAACTGGGGAAAAATTTTATCTGATTAGTGTCTGCCACAAATATGCAAAAAAATCCCAAATGTAAGTTGCCAGTTAGCCCTTTCCTGAAGCTGCATGCCAACATGGAATGTCTGCCCAGGGTTCTCATTCCACAGGGGCCTGTTCAGTTTGGTTTTCAATGTCATTAGCATTAAGTTATCAGCCAAAGCAGTGACAAGCTCAGGACTGAAACTCAGGAAATTCCCATTCAACATCCATTCTGCTGTCCTAAAACTTCATTATGCTTAAGCATGTGAAACTAATCAGATCTATTTTGGTCTTTCTGATCATTTATAATTTGCTGTTTACATTTCAGTAAATAAGGACCATCCCCTCACTTCAGGCAGGGTTTGGACAAACAAGTGCTCTTTGGCCTGAAGACCATACAGATGACATGTCAGGATGGGAAACCAAAGCATTGATAATTTATTCAGACTTCATGTCCATCTTAAAATTTAGAAAGGCTCCAACTGGTGGTTAATAGTTTTCCCTGACATTAGAGCTACTTTTTATAGTTTATTTAAACAATGATTAGTTCACATAAATCGATTTTTAACAGTGGAGTTTTTTTGTAATTGATTATGAATCTAATATATATACCTAATACACAGTGGCAAAAATTATTAACAGATAGCTCTAATTTGCACTGGATAGTCTCAAACAAGTTGAGATCAGAATTTAAAAGAAGAAATAACAATAGCTACAGCAGGAGAAATAGTAGGAAAAAACTTCCATAATTATTAACAGATAGCTCTAATTTGCACTGGATAGTCTCAAACAAGTTGAGATCAGAATTTAAAAGAAGAAATAACAATAGCTACAGCAGGAGAAATAGTAGGAAAATCTTGCAAGGGTAGCTCTGGGTAAGGTTTTGTTCTATTGGACACAGTATATTGTGTTTAGGGAGGTACAAAAAACATTCAATTTTATTGGACACAGTATATTGTGTTTAGGGAGGAACAAAAAACATATTCAATTTTATTCTCTTTCTGTTCACCATGGTCTCACCTATTTTGCTTTGAGCAGGGTTTCTTTCCCCTTCAATTCTATGCAGCTTTACACAAATAAATGAAATGAACATATTCTAAGTTTTCTGAAAGGTCACAGGAATATAGAGGAATATGTATTTGTTAAGCAAACGTGAACATCCCCTTCGACCTTCCTCCACCCTAATGAGAATGAAAACAATAATTAGTAGAAAAAGGAAAGAAATCAGGTACCTTACACAAAAGAAAATGTATATTAGAAGTTACAAGAAAGTCACAGAAAGGTGAAAAAGAGATTCAAAGGAATATAAGAAAGAAAGATAGCCTGATAATTCTGATCTCTGCCATAATTATTAAAAATATCAGAATTTGATATTTGATTAATATAACCATTTTAATAAAACTACTCATGTTTCACAAAGGAAAATTGATACCTCTGCAGCTATTTCAAATTAGTTTGAAGAGTTTGACCTTGAATTTTGCTGTATTTTTACTTTACCTGGTTTAAGTGTTTACTTAAGCTACAAACTTTAAATTAATGGTTCCAAACCACTTTGAATTCTAAGTCATTTTCCAAACAGTTCATCTAGGATCTTCAACCAAGAGATGTGGGCCAGGTATAATACCCAATTAAAATCTATGATAATGAAATCTAAATCTTATGGAACTGCAGGGAACTGGGTTTTCTCAAGTCTATGTGCCTAACAGAATCTTTTCCTTTTTACAGCAATGTATGTTATAAATGTAAAAGGAAAGACTAGCTCCCAAAACATTTATTGAACAGCCAAATACAATATTACAACTTCTCAGCAACAAATTTTCTGGTGAGAGAGGAGTTAAGTTTGGCCCTGCTGCTGCATTATTCAGGTGCCAAACAATTCCCTCCATTCAAAAGAGATAAAAAAAATGGGGGGTTGTATTATTGGAGCAGACAATTCTGTGTTTGCACCGTAAAACATTGCAGGAAATTTTACATTCAGGTTCTGCCCAGATTTACGCTCTGAGAAATGTGATTTAGGAAAAACTCAGTGTGTGAATGTTTCAGGCACATAACTTTTATGAAACCAGTATTCTGCTGCCTGGAGTTGTGGCCTGGCTTCGTCAGACAACTCTGGTGTGTGACTGGGGCAAAGACAAACTGAAGCTTTTTCTCCAAGGTCACTTTTAATTACCCTTCTGTTCTGCCCACTCTCTATTTATCTTAAGTAAAGCCATGTTAACAAGATGATTATATACCTATCTAAAGGAATAAAAATATTTTACTGTCTGAGATTCCATTAGAACTGCCTGCTCAGGGCTCTGACATTCTCTGCAGATACATGCATTAAGTTGTGAGCAACAGCTTCACAAACATCTGGTTCTCCAAGCTTTGTGCTGAAGCCTCCAATTACATCTCTTACAGAACTGCAAGAAATGGGAATTATTTCATTAAAATATCCACTTAAAGTAGATTTGATGAAAACACAGTTTTCATTTAGAAGCCTGAGAGAATATCAGAAATATAGCACTGTTAAGGAGGCTATGCTAAAAATAATTATTTGTACATTATTCATGATCTTTGGGGCATGAGTTTGTTGGGCTTTTTTATTTTTTTTTCCTTTTTAGAAGACTCTGCAGCTCTAGGCAATTGTATAGCTGTAATTTGGCAAATCGCTTCTAATATGTATTTAGACAGAACACACTGAAACTTCTTGATGGCTTAGGAAGCCAAAATGTTGCATATTACAGGCCAATTATGTGATCACTCCTGAACTACTAAATATTATTACAAAACCTGAAACAATCAAGGGTGCAGTATGTTAGTGCTTAGCGTATGAGGGATACCTTCACTAAATTAAAGGATTTACCTATTATTTGAAAATTGGAAGCCTGTTGGAGGGTAATTTACAATTATAAAGGTAATTACGCTAATAGACTTGAGATTCTCTCTGCCTCCATGCCTTGGTACTAGTGTGGCCTTGTGTGCACAGGCTGAAAACTGCAGCCCCTGTAACGTGGGGTGACTGATACACCCCAGCAAAGCACTGCAGGCAGGGCCAGGCAGAGGGACATTTCTGGCTTTTACTCAATATCTGCCCTCCCTGGCAAGCATCTCTGTGGGAATCTAAGGAGGACAACTTCCAAAACCTCAGACATTTTTTGCAGCTATTGTAGATAAGGTTAGGCTCCTGTTCCCCAGCTGACAACCCATCCTCAAAAAGTAGCCTGAAGAATATTGTGTCCTGTGTACCTTGTTGCATATAAAGCCCTGGTTTTCCTCCCTGATTATCACACTCCATATGCACACCCATGATTTATGTTTCTGATATTTATGTAAGTAGATCTATGGATTTCAGCAAAACCACAATCTGCAGATGGATTTTAGGGGTATGCTACACTTCAGAGCACTCACCAATCTTATTGTCTACTGATAGAGGTGACTTGCATTGCCTAATACTTCTACAAAAAAGTTCATTTATTCCTTTACCAGTACTATGAAAAATCAGTCCATGAAAAACCTTAGAAGATACACTGAACTCACACAGAAATATTGGAGCAAACTAAATTTGTTTCAATGACAGGAGAAAATATTTGATAGTAAATTCTATATTTAAGATAAAACAAACAATTCATTTTAAGATACTTCTAAGGAAAACAAGGGACATGATAAACTGCACCCACAAAGGTGGCAAAAAGAAAGTTTTCATCTTTCCTCAGTTCTATTTCCCTTCTCCCTTGGAGAACACACACATAAATCCCCCTCTTCCTGGGCATGCCTTGGTTATCTGCTTGCAATGTATATCTCCACCTCTTGCAGACTTTGGTGCCTGCTCCAGTAAACATTTATTTCGATTAAGTAGAAGAGGGTCCCAGATCTCCAGCCTAAGGCAACCCCTTGGAGGCAAAAGGTGCAGGTTCAACGAAAGCCATTTGAATCTCCAATTATTTTTTTTTAAATGAGGCAACATACTGATAAGCAATAAGAATTATGGAATATTAATTTTGGACAACAAAAATCTAAGTTTTTCAGTTACTGTAACACTCAAGTTCCAACAGCTCTGTCACTAGGCCAGTTGAACTCTACCTCTCTCAAAAGGGCTGCATACCATTCTTGTTTTACTGTTCCAACACTTGTGGCAAAAAGGAATTTAAATCATTAACCACCTAAAATAAATGCTGAATAATTTTATCAAAGAGAACAGAGACTTGTTTTCTACACAACCACAAATATGACCTGCTGACATTTACCAAAAAGCTACTTTGCATTTTCTGCACTGACAAGAAATCCTGTGTGTTCATACTGTGTCACACCACAAAAGTAAGTCAGCCATGGATTAACTTCCATATGTTCTTTTAATTGATTTAACAAATATAGATAAGATAAAGATACTTATGTGGTATTGTAAAGAGCACAGACTAAGACCTGGTCACCTTCTGTGCCTTCCCAACACAGACCTTTGTGGGCATTTCTTGTGAAAGGAACTGACTCTATGCAGGAATTTAAGGAGGATGATACACAGGACAGAGAGGTTTCCGTTTTAGTTCTTTGATAAAATGAGCATTGCAAACTTAAATCTTTGAAAATACTCCCATAATTGCTTTCTTTACAGTTGAAAATACTCCTAATGGTATGTTTCCAAGCCTAATTGCTATGATTTCACTTCTGTGGGGATTTATAATCCATTTTAATCTCGCACAGAACACACCCTTTAAAACAGAAATCAGCTTTCTAGACACCCTGGAGAACTAGAAGCCTTTAAAAGAATATTTTACTGTCCCCTTGCAGACACGATTGCTCCCAGCCTGAGTAGTTTGCAGATTCAGTCCCAGAATGGATGCAGGCACTGGTTTCTCTTTGGTCATAACACATTACATGCTGAGACAGTGACGATCTGTGGGAATTTAGTAACCCGCTCAGAATTCTACATTTTATAAGAGAGAAAATGTCAGATGTGGTCAGCCTCCTACCCTTTTATGGCTGACTTTTATTATTCACTCCTTGCCTCTTACTGCCTACACCTCCTGAGCAAACGTTCAGATTTCTATTCAAATTGCAGAAGTCTATTTCCTCTGCAGAGAATAATACAGATTCAAAGGAGGACAAGTGTTGTTTATTAGCAATTATCATGAAAGTCCTTCCTGTAATTAACCTCAGCTTCATGGACACTACTATTTGCACTTCAGCTATCTCATAAACAGGGGCTACATTTCCATTATTGCTAGGGAAGATGAGTCACTGCAGAAGAATTCTTATCTCAAGTCAGTTTTAACTAGCTTTTGTCTGCAGGAGATATTAGTCACTGGTACCTACAAGTTTACAAGAAAGCCTGGATTTGGGCTTCTCTTTTAAAAGCCTCTTTCCTTTTCCCCTTCATATATTCCAAATTCATCAGTAGCAACATCAGGGCCGAGAAATATATAAAATGCTCTTTTCAATGACAATGTACACTTTGCCTGTATGATCACTGAATCACAACCAAGAAGAATTCCAGATTCTGCCCAGCTAATGGGAGGTCTAAGACACTGAAAAAACCCAACATTTGCTCTGTAGGCCATAAAGAGACAATGGCAAAGGATTTGTTTTAAATTTTTTTCAAGCTCTCAAAGAGAGCTGAGCTACAAATCACTGCAGTGACGTATGCCTTCAGCTAATAAAACAAGTCCCAAACAATCCCCCACTTGATTCACAGGACACAATATGATAATGCCACAACAATGCACATTCCTAGATTTTTGGTTTTGTACTATCCTTTTTATTTATAATTGGACAGATTGACATTAGGGGAGACTAATAAAATCTCTTATCACACACAGAACCTAAATGCATATCTCAATTTCTTGAAACTAAAAAGGCTAAAAATCCAATAGCTTCTGATGATCTAAAAATATCTGCAGACAGAACTTCTGTATTCAGAACTACCTGCAGGTATTCACCATAAGACCTGGGGCCTTCTGAAGGGTATTCAAGAACATCTTTACATGATTTACATAAAGAGAAGGAGCACAGAGTAAAGTTAAAGCTTTACTAGTAATACAGTATTAAACAGCATAGTTGTGATTCTTGCAATCTGACTGGATCCTAAATTAACATCTGATTCAAGGGGCATAGCATTTACCTTCTCTGTTTATTTAGCTATAAGGCTATCAAGCAGAACTCAAAGAAAAATAAAAACACTAATTAAGACTAACTTGAAATTCTTCCCATACTCGCTGCTTTGAGTAATTTCATTTCACAAACCCAAGTGCTAATTCCAGAGAGCCACATCAAAGCCTGCAGAAATGTATATAAACTATGAGCTCAGAGACCAAAATATTCCTTTACTTTAGATGCAAGTTTACTGGGCATTTGTCATTTTACTGTTATTTTCCTCTTGTGGGAGATGCTAGGTAACAGCAAGGCAGAAGAGTAGATGTGGATTACTGCAGGCTAAAGCATCTACATTTCTATGTATTTCACTGCAATGGTAAGTTTTAGAATAAAAATATGTATTCTTTAAACATTCTTGAATGCTATTGATACAGATTATGACTGACCCAGATAAGGTTGATTTCCATTCTCTTCAGATTGTTTTCAATGTATACAGTGAAACAACTGCAGACATAAATTGCATACAAGCCTGGATTTTTTTTTTTTTCCTTCCCAGTGGGAGTGGCAACTGAAATCTGGACCTTTGCCATGTTGGTTGTGCAATTCAGATCACAGTACTTATAGAGACGAGATGGTCAGTGCACCAGCATACTAATGCATCTGACTGCTAGACTGGCCATTGTTAGTATTTTAAAAATTAAAGTAAAACCACAGTTTAGTGTCAGAAAATATCAGTCCACATAATTTTAGAACTGAAACATAACTAACTTTAACTCACTGTTAAAGTTTGCAGCTGCCCTAGCAGTGGCATTGAAGTTTTCAAACATATGAAAAGAAGACAAACATTTTCTATCCTTCTTTTCTTTCCTTTTTTTCCCCCTGAAGTCCATGAATTTACAACTCTATGTTTTTTAGTTGTGCATAACAGTTTGCTACAAACAATTTCTGGTTCAGACAAAAGAGAAATTAGCTATGTAACAACATAACAAGCCTAAAAAAAAAATCACCATTGTACTTACACGATTCGTCCAGAACATCAAACGTTATTTTTTTTAACCAGTTCTCCTCTTTCAGCATCAACACACTGACATATTAAACAATTTTAACAATTGGACTATGGCACATGACTTTTCAGTATCACATCAAAAGTTAATAAACCCACTGTATTCAATTTTGATTTGAAGTTTAAAAAGCATTTTAATAGTCAGGAATCTTTTAGTGTAAAAGCAATTTTTTCTTGAAGAAATGGGGAAAATCACATGACAAGGTATAGACATTTGGAAAAGCTGCTGCGATGAGCTCTAAATTTTCAGAGGAAAGGGAAACATTTGCAAAAGATACATTACTAGTTTTGAAATAATTTCTCTTTTTGCATGTGCATTAGGAGCAGGAGTAACTTTTTCAGCTTTAAGGTGCTGACAGGGATTATACTGAATAAGCTCTGTTAGCTTTCCCTTCTCTCCAGCCTTTAAAGCATACTTAATTATATCGAAATGGTACTCTGCTCTGTCAACAAGTTGTGAAGTCACTTGCTCACCCTTTTCCCTCTCATTCCCTCTGCTAGTCCTCTTCTCTGGACCTGTTTAATTTTTTGCATTTCCTGATTTTTATCTCGGGAAAACAAAAGGCAGCTGCACTAAGTTACACCAAACAGCCAAGTGACTGCTAGTTAGTGATTTGCAGGTTCTAAACAGTGAGTTGTGTGAAATGAAAAAGGGAGTGTCATGTTGCAAAAACTCTTTTCTCTCCCTTTTCTACAGCTGTATTTCTAATCAGCAGAAGATACATCTTGCTTGGAGTCAAGCCCCTTTCTCTCTGCACATTCTTAACCTTCTATCTTATGCATGGATCACTGGTTAGCTTAGAAATGCACAGACACAAAAGGGGGAGCTGACATGTGAGGTTTGATGGCAATAATGGCTGTTTATAAGCCTAATCCATCACATTTAGTGGACACCTCCATTTTTGTCCCTCTGAAAAGGTATAAATAATAAAATGGTATAGCTTCGGCTCAGAGGTGCCTTGGTAAATATTTTAACTATTTACAAGATCACATCAATAACAAAAGAAGCATCTGTACCATCCATACAGAGGCCTCTGAATCATTAGAATAGTATCCAGATGGTTCTTACAATTCATCAACAATAAAATGTCTTCATGACAGAGCTTTTGTGACATCACTGATATTTTTATATGCCACTGTTCAATACTCCAAACTCGCATTCTTTTCCCCAAGAGCATCTTAGTAAATATTCTTTCTCTAGGGGGAAAAAAACCCTCCCAACAACATAAAAACCCAACCCTTAAAATAAGGATCCACACAGAAGGTAGATCCAGCTGCAACCTTCTCTCCAGATAATCAAGGATCCAAATTACTAATATCAGGAATACATCAGGGTTAGTCCTGTGTCAAATCCCTTGATGAACTCAGGCTGCTCCTGGCTACTTGGGCAGTAGCAGTTGACACTTTTTCTTTGATTTTACTTTGCTTGTATCAGTATCATATCCAAACAGCAGCATGTCAGGCACAGTAGCAAAATAGAGGAAAGGAAATTCAGCAGTTTCAAAATTAATCTGATGAGTTTCCTATTTGAGATCTAACGAGTCAGTTTTAGGGCTAAAGTGATGATTATTCTTTTCGCCGTAAAAGAAAATACTTAAAAGTGGCAACACATAGGTAAAGAGACAGTACTACAGATACTGGTTTTACCTAGGTAGAAGCTTTGGGTACCTGGTTTTTAGGTGCCAAACCAAAACCAACAGGAGTAAATCAGGTGATTTTAAAAAAGTGCTGGATATTCACTTGTTAAATAAACCACACACTTAAAACGTTTCATACTGAGTCATTTATCTCACTGAATGATTGTAGATGAAAGTGGTAACAAGGTCAGTCTCCAGTTTTTGGTTGGTTTTAATCTTATTCATTCCTATTATGAATCAGTCTTAAGTAGTCTTGCCTGAAAAATTTATTCAGTTCCATAATATTCCTTAAAACAGTGAAGTTTCCATCACTAAGTTAAAAATTTCTCCTAAATGTTACTTAAAAAATGTTACTTAAAAAATGTGGCTTAAACTGTTGTTTAAAAAGTCGATATACACCAGTACTAAATCTTTTGTCACCTTGATAAAATAATTGAATTCCACCAGCATTAAGTGTGCACAAGCACAAAACTATGTAAGAAAACGAAGACTGGTTCTAAACAATATGGCTATATCTGCTGATAAAATAATTGAATTCCACCAGCATAAAGTGTGCAGAAGCACAAAACTATGTAAGAAAATGAAGACTGGTTCTAAAGAATATGGCTATATCTGCTTTTTTTTATATCCCTGCACACATTTACACACACACTTTCTCAGAAAGATGGGAAAACATGTAACAGAAGAATGCTAACAAAGAAGAACAAAACTATATCTTTTTTCAAATTAGAAATACTCTTAGCTAAAGTTTGAACCCCTTCTCCTTCCCAAAGACAGTCAAAATGGCAAAGAAGTAAAGCAATTCAGAAGCATTCCTGAATATCAATGCTACCCCAATTCCAAAATTTGGTCAATAAAATTAACAGCCGTCCTTTGACTGGAATATCACACCTCTAAATGAGTTCAAGCTGGTGCTGTTATTGTCCAGTGGAATGTGAGATTTACATTTCACAGCTCCTCACCAAAGTAATGAATGAATCTGATCTCATAAACAAACAATTCCAGTTCCATGTTATTTCAATGGCCCTCCAACAATGCTTGCCTCCACAAAGAAAAATATTTATCATGTTTGTGCTCAGCTCCAATTGTAAACGGGACCCTAATAAAACGACACCATAAAAACCATTTTCACAGCTGAGCTTGCAATTTAATAAACAGACGCAAACAACAGTCTTTGGAGATCAACAGTTAAAAAATAAATTAAGTAGAAGACTCCCCACATCACAATGGGAACAATTGGAATGGCCTCCAGCAATATGCAGTAGAGTCACAAGGTATGTGTCCTTGGACTTTTCACAGGCATCAACCTTTGAAGTATGTTATCATGACACCAATGCAAATCAGTCAGATGATTTCATGCAAAGGCCAAAAGCAATTTGTTTTCTTGGCATGGTCCTAAATATTAAATAATTACTCTGCAAGCACCAAGTATTTTCAGACACATTATACTTGCACTGTGCTGGCTTAAAAACATTTACTAATCCATTCTATTCCTTACTATCCATTACTCTAAAAAAAAGCCACCAAGTTTGTTTTTTTTTTCCCAGTGGAAATGTTATAGTCCATTTTAAAGACTCCAGATCTTAAAAATAACATTTGAGCACTGTTTTGTATTTCATGTGGACTTTTCAGAAGTGCACACAGGTAGTTCTTGGGGTTTTCATTCAAGTCAGTGGGAGCTTTCCCCTCAACATACGTGAGAATAGTTCACTTGAGTTCCTGAGAGTCCAAACTTTCAAATAATATACATTCCTAAGGCCGATTGTACACAGTACTTGATTGTAAATGTATTTTATTGTGAGTCATTGAAGACATGCATCAGATTATGATGAGTGGCCACAGATTTCACAAGAGCTCAGTAATTCATCAACTATACCTTCTTTTCTCAGTAAATTTGAATCTTGGTATTCCCTAGAGCACAATGAAATAAAATTAGATCAGTAGCGATACAGTGGAAGGGATGTAAGAGAGACAAGGGTCTAGATTTCCAATGAAATCTTGACAACATGCCTGCTTGTTCTGGATTGCAAACAGGTTGCATGATCGCCAATTTTTCTCTTGAACATGGACATAAGTCATTAATTCCATGAAATGGTAAGTGGTGGGATTCAGTTATATGTTCAGAAGGACTAGTGCTTAGGGTGACTAAAGGAAATAGATTAACACAACTGCATTTCTACTGTAAAACAATTACATTGTTAATGCTATCAGAAATCTACACAGTCCCTAAAGTGAAATACTGGGGAGGGGGAAATATACATACAAAAGAAGAAAAAAATCTGTCTTCACTTACTTTTTTTGTATGACTGGCTCAGTCTTCCTGAGCTCAGGAAGTTTCCTACCTTCCTTATTGCTAGTAGCTCAAAAGGAGATGAACATTTGGATTTTAATATTGCTTAGGCAAATAAAGTATTTTAAAGTCTTCTCACTTTGTAGGATCTAGCATGTGACATATTTCAGCTTATTATTTATTCCAGTATTCAGTATCCAATGTAGCAATAAGAAAATGAAGTGATAAAAACATGGTTCCCCCCCAAATAAACCTCTGAATAAAAGCAAGTTTTAATGAAAAACTGTACTTCAAAACTCTGACCTGGCCAATGGCCCACACAAGAACTCTGCCTGACAACAGACTCTAAACATAGTATCAGGAAAGAAGAAACTAAATGGTGCTAAGATATATTGTTTGTCCTTGGCAGATACTTTGAATTAATGAAGAATTAATTTGGCCTTTTGAATTGTCATGAGAATCTTCTGATACATGTACAATTGTGTTTTGGTGGAAGTAGTGTAACAGCTAAATTGAGCACTGCTAAGAGCTTCAAGGGAAACATCTTTACCTTCAAAAGTTCAAATGGTTAGAGGGGGCTCCTGCTCTTTAGGACAGAACATGCTGAGGATTTCAGCAAATTTGTCACAATAACCTTTGCTGAAAGACTACAATGGCAGAAAACACAGTGACACATAAAGCATTTTCAAACTGCCTAGGTCACAAGTTTTATCTATATACTTTTGCTTGGGATAAATGAGATGAATTTTAAAGTCAAATGATTGAGTCTCTCACCCACTGACATAGCTTAACAAATTAATGATATAAAAATCCTCATTCTTAGTTTGAGGGTTCTGCACATGCATTTCAGGTGCACATTTAAGTTATACTCTTAGAATGATCTTAAAACCACATGTATCTTGGAATATAGTCAAATTTTGCACACAACTCTTCTATGTGAACATACACATTCGTTTTAGAGGAAGTATTTGTGAAATATTTGCTACTCAAGGAGAGTAGTTAAAGGTTATGTAAAGGTATCCCAGAAAATGAGCTAATTTAGGCACCTCTGAAGTGCCAGTCAGAACAACTTTGTCAAGATACTCTAAAAATTTATAAAGTGCAATTTTAAACAGTAATTTAAGAATGTGAACTTTAATGCCTTAGCAATCAAGAATCATCTCAGAAATTAATGATCACTTTATGGTTGTGCACTTCATAGAGCTCTAATCCCATCAGATGGTATTTTGAACACTGAAAGCAGTTTCTATTCCTCCAAAAAAGTTAGTTAACATTCCTTTATAATTAAAATATAACTTAAAATAATGGGCCCTGAATACTAAAGTGCAATGCTTGCAAGCATCTCTTCAACACAGTCAGGTAGTCAGCTGAGCACCCCACACACTGCATTTTTAGCAGTTCTTTCAGGACACAGAGGAAAAGACAGGTAGCAAATTGCTTCTCAGGTGATTTTGCAGGCTCTGATCCAAAGTCCACTTGCATAAACAGGAACATTCCCATTTACTTTAACAGGCTTTGGCTCATGCTCCAAGAAATGCACATTTTGCTTACATTCCAGGTTAGCACAGCTCTGCTTAATTATTAAACATCTGAGAACTAGTTTGACATTTTTGCATAATAAAATTTCCAGTTACTGACAAGAAAATATTGATACCTTTTTTTTTTCGCCAAGAGAAATTAATACTCATGGCACATGTGACATCACCATCTTGAAATTCTGCAGTTGGATGCTGGAGGGCTGTACTAAGGCTCACTGGAGTTGATGGCTGAATTCCTCATCAAGACAATGACAACATGAGAAAGGAACTTAAACTTCACCACAGCTGAGCTCTTCAGAATTTTCGTTTGTTTGAACTTGCACTGTGCAAGTGTATTTTGTCAAAATAGGAGATTTTATCAGACAAATTCAACCTAGTCTGAGGTGTGTTGTATGTCAAATCCACCAAGTATGTGAATCTGATACAAGCTAAGTCTCTACAGAGGGATATGAACATTTACAGATCTGGAAGCTCCCACTTCAGTCCCCACCACAGCAATCAATATCTAGATCAGAGAGACTACAAATGGAAAACACCACAGAAATGTTTGAAGCTTGATATGATTTTTCTAGCTTCCACTCACAAGCTCTTGCAGGCTTTTCAAATATTAAAACCAAAGTGGAAAGGAAAATGCAACAAAAATATCATTCACTACCTCACCACTTCCTTAGTTTGGAGGGCACTTTGTGCAGGACCAATATGAAGCAGAAAAAAAATTAAGCAGACTGTGGAATGATAATGGTTCTAGAAGACTGACACTCTGCCCCCTTCCCTTCCTCTTCCCTGTGTGTGTAATCTGTTTTGATGGCAAATTGAAGACACCCTTTTACTTCCACTGAATTCACACTATGGTGTTTCTGTTTTCCTCATGTTTGTTATATCAGCTCTCCACCAAGGGTTTGCCAGAAATCTGACACAAGACATCCGTGTCACGTTAAAACAACTTGTCCTAAATATTTAACAGTATTGTTACACTACCTAAAGCCTTTTTTCTTGCAAGAGATTGCTGTTGGAACAGAATCACAGCCTAGGGCAGTATCAGCACGTCCTTTCCAGGATCAAGCACCAAAAAAAAAAAAAAAAAAAAAAGACAAAAACCATCAAACAAAAAAAAACAACTCATCAAACTGCAAAATGGACAGATCTGTTGTGTTCCAAGACAGCAGCAATTACCAAAACATTTCCAAAACCAGGATGAACAAATGAACAATTTCTATCTTTTAATATATGCACAAGATCTGATTCTCATCTCAGTTGGTATGAAACATCTAAGGCTTTTAATGGCAGAGGATCTGATCACAGGAGACTTTTGCTCTTTGTTCCTGCAATGCAAACCCAGTGCTCATTTTGGAAATGGTAGAGCTGATTCAATAAAAGTTCACCGTATTGACATCACTATAAAACTGAGGTCATAATTTGACCCCTTCACTGTAATAGGGGTGGTAAACCTCTTCCCATTAAGCTCTATTAAAAATAAACCTTAGAATGGAGAAATAATCATAGTAATAGAATGACACAAAGCAACTGTCTTAACAAGAATTTTACCACTATGTGTTCAATGAACAATATAATAGCCTCACTTGCTGTAATTTGCATTGGACACTCAACAGAAGGTTAAAAGCAAAAGGTAAAAGATCAGATTTCTTAGGTTCTTTTCAAGTGCTGGATTCAAGTGACCATTAGGCATATTTCATGCTGTAGTTTGTGCCTCAGTTTCCCTACTTGTAATCT
Organism: Acanthisitta chloris; assembly: GCF_000695815.1. Taxonomy (NCBI): domain Eukaryota; kingdom Metazoa; phylum Chordata; class Aves; order Passeriformes; family Acanthisittidae; genus Acanthisitta; species Acanthisitta chloris. The sequence goes on along the minus strand of NW_008686551.1, from coordinate 9,110 downwards.
GACATGAATAAGAAATTCTTTCTTAGAAATAGTTCTGAGCCTCTCCATCATCTACATAAATTAAATTTGAATTGTTATTAGTTATCTACAACAAATTATTACTTTGCCTATTGCCAGTGTGGTTCAAATTACACAGCACATAATCCCTGTATGTTTCGTAAGTTTAATTTACTGATTTTACTAAAAAACATCTTTTAAATTAAATGCTGCTATCCATTTTATTGCTCAGCTTGTACTTTACTTATTGCTGTGTGTCTGCCAAACTCATCTAATCAACACAACAATCTCACTGCAATCAAAGACAGTGGGAGTATTTATAAATCCAATCTGCTGCAGCAAAAGTGAAAGAATACAGACATTACAGTATTCAGTAATAACAACCCAAGGGGAATCAGAGTATCTGCTATTTCTAAAACTTTTTACTATTTCAGCCCTAATTTCATTTGCACTTTTCTTATGGGTAAACAGCCATGTTATCTTTAAAAGCATATTGCATACAAAAATTAAAGCTAAAATAGCAAAGTAGAAAAAAAAAATAAAATCCATATTTCCAACACATTCTGCCAACAGAGCTAACCCTTATACAAGCGAAGGCAAAGATACTTTCTGCCCATGGAAAGGAAAGACTATATATTGTGGCTTTTTTCCTGTTCAGATACATGGCACACCTCAACTGCACTGGACAGTAGATCATGTGCTTCCTACAAACATCAGATTTTTGGCAGAGCTGCAGATGGTGTGCTGGAAATGGGGCAGTATCCTGCCTCTTGCCCAGCTGGCAGTAAGGCAGGTAGAGGCAGCATGGCAACTGCTGCAACACTTGTCACAACTTTTCTTTTATCGTGGCCTTTTACCCAAAGAGGCAGAGATTAATGGTGGACACAGCTACTCATTTGCCCTGAGTTTGGGAGGCCTTCAAGCAAAGTTATGTTTGATTCTAGGGAATATGGAAATGAGGGGAAAATGCTGCAGACACCAGAAATTACTATGGGGAATGGACACACAGTATAGATGAATTGTCCATATCTACAGGCTTTACTGCTTTCAATGTTTTTGCCTTACCTCCCAACAGGACAGCTGAAGATGATCACCAAATGAAACATAAGCCTATACTCCTTTTTACCCCCTCTTTCAACATATGAGCTGATCCTTTATTTAATAGGTACTCTGCAATTCCTGCTTGCCAAGTGAGCTGCTAATTTATCAACAGCTTTTCTATGACCATCTCCACTGTATTTCAAGTCCTTCCTAAGCATTCATGCATTTATTTTTAGGGTGGTTTCAAACACATAGGTATTATTGCACCTCTTTTAAAGATAGGAAACTACAGCAGAGATGATGCAAAGAACAGCTGTCCTGGTTTGCACAACCAGCAGAGCTCACCCTAAAAGTTATCTGTGTTAACCAATCTTTGGGTGAATCCCTATTTTTCAGCCAATTTTCTGTCATTTGAAGATTTGTGTTGGTAAGACTTGCAGAATTTGAACTTTGCAAGAAATTAATGAAACAATGTGACTTGCAAATGTGTAAGGAGAAACTACTATTTTTTGGAAGAGAAAAGGTTAGAAAAGGGGAAGAAATTTAATTCAGAAAATGAACTTTTCACAAACAACTGAATCTGCATTTAAGGCAAAGATCTGATAAATATTGAGCAAATAAGTTCAAGTTCATAGCACCTGAAGAACAGTTCAACTTCAACTGTATCATTGTCAGGAAAAACAAACACAAACTTGCCCCAAAGCAAAACAACATTAGGGAAATCAGGAAGAGGACAGATAGACAGACAGTAAGTTATGGACATAAAACTCTTTGTTCCAAAACTAATTAACCCTAACCTAAGGCAAACCTTTTTCTTCTAGTCCTTCATTTAAAGCTTTTGCAATTTATAGCCTATGTTTCTCAGGGGAGGTCTTGCTCTGCTCTGATTTCACATTTCACAGCAGCACATGTGTAATCCTGCTGCAGCACAAAGCACATGATCTAACTGATATCAGGAAATCCACTTTTCACAAGTGGAAACACACTGGAAGTGAGATGTAACCAGAATTCACTTCTAGTGCAACAGGTCGTCCCAGAGTGTTTGCAGAAATGGCAGACTGAGGTGCTAATCATCAGAAATCTGTCAGTCCCATCCTGCATCTGGCATCCTTGGAGGGGAAAAAACCCAAACCAACAAAACCAACCCACACTATTTGCAAGACAGTTAATTTTTTGAAGTGGATGTATAACTGCCATTAATACGAAGACTGGAAAATGCAATATGACAACCATCTCATTTCCTTATTGCCATCAAGCACCCAGAGAAATGCATGCTTTAAAGTCCTCACAGGGTAGGAGCAAGTCACCAGTTTCACAGATAAAAACCCCCAGCTTGCATAAACTTACATGTTTAATGATCTTTTAAATCTGGTATGATCTCAACTCAAAAGCAAGATACATGCATACCTAACCTGGTTTCAAGGTAGTGCTGCTCCAACAAAAGAGTTCAGAAGAGGATACACTTCTTTATGTATCTGTAGATGGAGGCAGAGAGGAAAACAAATCTGTTCTACAGCAATTATTTGTAAATACACAAAACCTAATTCATGCCATGGAATTCATTAAGCCAATTTAATAATTCCACAGAAATGCTTACCAATCTCTATAGTACTTAGATAAAAAAAACAAAAAAACAACCCATTATGACAAATTCTTTCTTCCTTCATTTCTTTTAGTATTTTTATCATACAACAGATTTATGCACGTATTTAGTATTATGTATTTCTGTAGCTTCATAACAAATAAATACTGACGCAGATGATATGCATATTTAAAGGTACTCTCACTTTACATTTGTATTCTTAGTAAAAATAAGGTGCAGCTTCCTTATGAAAATTTATACAAGAGCTAATCTTACAACTTACACAACTTCTAAAGTACATCTATCTCACCCATACTTATCTCACAGAGTCATGTCTTTGCTGAGATTTAGCTTGGCAAGCAGTTTTTCTACAGTTTCTACCAACCTTCTGTTAATTATACAGTCATTTTTTCAGCAAAGGGTTTGGGTAGATAAAGAATTTCTCCTCTGTCAAGAATCCAGAAACATCCATCTATCTATCTACACACATACATGAACAAAGGAGTACCAATAATATCAGAAAGAATAAAAACCCCAGCATTTTAGAACAGCTTGATCCAGGCAACTTTCCTGTTTTATATGGTATCCCAAAGCTACACTGTGAGCAGGTGGAAGTACAATGATCCAGGCAACTTTCCTGTTTTATATTGTATCCCAAAGCTATACTGTGAGCAGGTGGAAGTACAGTTTTCAAGTCTACATATTCCTCTCTTCCATCAAAACCATAGAAACACCTGTGCCAAACGAATTCTGATTTCCTATTGTGAAAATAGCTTCTAAAGCTATCCTATTTCTTGAAAAGAAATACTGGTCCCTTGATGGACTGGAGTAAAACAAATATGGACATTGGTTCAAGGACACCGAAAGATTTTATTTTCTTGTATTATGCCTAAAAAGTGCAGCTGTTCTTATACATTGATACACGTTTACTTCTGAGTGTACACTACACATCTTAAAAGCATCTAAAAACACAGAAAGGAAACAACATATTTTTCTAGTGATCATCTAATTATCTGTAGGGTTTGAAACCCAGCTCTTTTAAGGCAATAAAATGAAAAGCTAGTTTATAAGCTGTTTCATGGTATAAATGAACAGCCCACCAGCAAGCCATACCTATAAAACACAGAGATGAAACCACCAAAAATGCAGCTTGAGAGAGTATCAAAAACGTATGGACAAGCACCCGTCTCAAAACATATTTTATTTCAGTTTCTTATTCAGACTTATGATTCCTCATCAGGTAAAATTAGATTCTATAACTTTTGAGACCCTAAGACTTGATAGGGAAAGTTATTCAATGCATGAGAATGTGTAGTTACTTAAGTCAAAAGAATGTGTCTGCTTACACAGTAGATGCCTTTTTTCCTGAAGAAAGACAAGCTACCCAAAATTATATGCTGCTCCCTCCCATGATTTTTCTGAAACTAATCCCCAAAACAGTTGCATATGAAGATATGAAGCAACTATGAAACTACTGAACTCAAACCAGCAGTATGCTCTGAAATCCTGTTCTTCCCTTTCAGAAGGGTTTGGATGTAGAATGGAAAGCTGACTTCTTCCCATCCAAAGATCACACTATATGAAAAAAAAATTAAGAGAACATTCAATCCAGCCTTATTTTGCTAAAGCAACCTTATTCTGGCATTTTCTGATCTGTCCCTTCCCTACCCCTGCTACTTCCAACAGAAATCCATAGTCTGTTTATTACTGTTTTCCTTCCTGTAGTACTCATGCCCTGCCCAGAACCCTCCCACAGGCCTCTTACCTATTTACCTACTGTACTTCACCACAGGCTGCACATGTACCAAGGAATTGGCCTGTAAATGTACAATGAATGGCCAAAATATTTGCAGGGTCAGAAATTCAGGTTGGTTCTATGGTTCTATGAATGGTAAGATGCTCAGTCTGCCACCCTTTCCCCATGTGGGGCTACTAATTCAGCAACCTACCAATTTTCATAAATAGTTTACAGCTCAATTACAGTCTCTCTGTAATCCTTAGTCCTGTCAAATTTAGGAGCAAGACAGAGGCAAACTGAACTAAGAGTATTTATCACCAGTGAATTCATACAAGTCTTGTTTCCACAGTATAAATCTAAGGAGTTTTCTAAACACTGATTCTCCTTATATGACATAATATGTGCATGACTAAAATCCACAAGGATACAAAGAAGAAAAAAGAATTAGAGAAAACAAAAGCAAGAACTGTTATTCCAGAAAACGTCAATGTGGTTAAAAAAAAAAAAGATTGTCTAGGGTCAGAGAATTTATGGTTATGCCTTCTGTTTTAAGCTAAGATTATAACAACTTGAGCAAGAAGATGGCTTTTCTTCTTCCTCCTTCTTCAGATGGAGACATGACACTTGAAAATCCCTTATTACATTTCAATTTTCAGAACTGGTGGGTTTTCTGTATATCCAAATGAACAAGTTCACAAATGTTCCTGTTAGAACTTCACTGAGAATTATGTCACATTAATAATTAGATCACAATCGTTTCCAGTGACATCTGTGAACACTAAACATAGATCTAAGTAAGCTTCTCAGGATCCCAAAGACCTCAGTCTGTTAAGGGATGTTTACATACCAATTTTTACCTGAAATCTCAGCACATGAGCAGCACAATGCAAATTATTCCCTTCTGGGAAGCAGTGATCTATGCAAATAGATGCTGCTGAACAGAAAATGGGCTCAAAGTATTGTGTTTATTTGATCTTGTGCCTTAGAGAGCATTTCAAAATTTATTTTCATAAATTTATTTTCGTAAATAATTTAGCACTTTTTAGTGATCTCTTTCCCAGTGGAAACCATTTAAATTACTGGAACATCACCTAGATTAAAGAACTGCTCTTCATGTAAATAATCCATAGCAGTGATAAATTTTGTGGAAAGTGTAGACAGTATTATGTTTAACATGTCTGAGGATACTGGTTGCCATCTAGAGCCTAGACCGCTCCCTTTTGGTGCTAATATCACCATCATACACTTTTCAATGTAGAACAGGAACCATCAGGCTCTCAATTTCCATGCTTAAATAACTTGATTGACTCCCTCCCTTGTTCATGGGGGACTAGGTATGATTATACTATGCTCATGTGCCTGTGTTCTTACAATGTACTCTGGGCTCAAATAACACTTACATAGAAAACAGAAGCTTGGAAGGTCTCTACAAGTTCATCCAATCTGTCCTCCTGCCTAAATAAGGGTCAATTATGTTCATTGCTGCTGACTTTCAGACCTCCAGTGATGGTGTAGCAGCATAAGATTTTTTTGGAAGCATGTTCATACTGATATTTATGCCTCAGTAAAACTACTTCATAAGTTGTTTTTAAATGGATGAGTTCAAAATCTTGTCTTAATTTCAGAGATGAGTGTCTGGAAGTGTTTCCATTTAATGGTCTCTTAAGTCTGTTTTGTCAGTTACCTAAAACAAAGGGAGCAACATTTTGTGGGCATCAATTCTAAAAAATGAGGTTACTCTTCTTCCTTTCCTCAGCCTCTTAGGAGGAACTGGGTAAGAGAGGTGCCACCTAAGGTAAACATACTAATCAACTCTTAATGGATTACAGGTTAGACCCTCAAATACTTGTGCTCTGTGCAAGGGAACACAGATCATGACAGATGGTTTGCTATCTACAAACACCACTAGAATTGTCTGAATATCCTACAAAAATCTAGCTTCTAGTCCCAAACTAAAATTTTATGTGATAATGTTATATCCCAGGGATTCTGTGATTTCCCAAACTATTACTACATCAAAGGGGACAGAAAAATACTCTCTGCCAAAACCTCATGGAGGGTGAGCTCAGAAGGGTCTATTCAGGTTAACTGTTTCAAAATGGAGATAAGAGAACAAGAACCTATTTGACACAAGCCTGCAGAGATGGATACTCCACAGCTTCTCTGGGTAATCCATTCTGGTGCTTGACTGTATTTGTTCCATACCTGTTTGCTGCTGCTGCACAGTGCTGAAATCTAGCACAGATCAGGACTGAGCTCAGCTTTACCATTTTGTATTTCTGATTTAAATCTTGCATTTATGTACTTCACCCATTAACTGGGAGCCACGATGTAGCTGGAACTATAAATCACCAATATACTAGAAATGTGAAGAAATCCAGTCGAAAAAGGGCATAGAGGCAGTGACGAAATAAAGCAAATCTGCAGAAAATCATATAGCAAATCTCATTAACACATTGTGGAATAACCTTGTAAGTTAACAAGGACAGATATTTAAAGCCTGTTTAATTGAGACACAGTTTTTCAGTATACACCAAGGAAAAGTTTATAGTATACAAGTCCTGACAACTGGAAGTTATCTACAGAATTTTATAAGAAAGTACTTGCAGATAGAAATGTAAATTACATTTCAGACAAAACAGCCAGTGCAATGAAAGTGGCTTTTAATAAAACATGAGTGCAGTTGGGTTTTGCCAGTTAGTTTCAGAAAAAACATAATTATTCTTTTTCTAGCTAATATGTATCACTGAACAACTGCACGTTGCTATTGTACATTCTAATTATTTTGATGAGTTATATTTTTTGGTTTTAAAATGTTTTATTAATTAGATTCTTTTGAAATCAAGATATATGTTTCTTTCAGCTACACATTATGATCTAAAAGTCTAAAGACTGTTTTTGCAGCATTGCCCTTACATATCCTTGGAGGGAAGATTAAAACAAATGACAGAGCTCACTTAAAACAACCAAAATACCACTTATCACCACACAACAACAAAAACATCAATTGTCAAATAATATTTAATCAAGATTATTTTGGAAAACAAGACTAACTTGAATCTTGACTGAAAGAGGTGTCAGAAGGAGTACCCTTTTCAGATAAACCAAACTATTCCAACTTTTGCAGACAAACCCTAAACAGATGATCATGTTTTCATCCCGTGTGGCTGGAAACATGAGCAAGGTACATGAAAAAATTGTGGAGGGCATGCAATACACTCTTACTACTTTATTGCAGAGAAAAAGCCATGTATTCACATTCTTAAAGTCAGTAAATAACATGAAGTCACTGGAATTATTTGAGCACTTAACGCAGATGCATTCTTAGTAGTAAGATTAAAAAGGTCACTTGTTCTCTGTCATGATTAGCAATGTAATGCCAACCCTCAGAGGAAACAGTTCCTCAGCCTACAAGAAGTCAGCTTGAAGAAATAAATGTGATACTGAATTTGAGAAAGACTAAAAACCTGGCAAATAAATTGGTAATAGGTAAAGACAGGTCTAATATTTGACTGTTTCAGTTCAGAGGTAGTTTAGGATGGCATAGGAGAAGCAATGAAGGTTATTTTTGTGCAACAAAATAAACAAGCTCATCACCATTCAAAGTATTTCAATGAAACAAATGACTATTTTTGTAAAAAGTAAAATCAATCAGTATGTTGGATCAACTGAGGAATTCTGAATAGTGTCGTTGGGTAAATGAAACAAATGACTATTTTTGTAAAAAGTAAAATCAATCAGTATATTGGATCAACTGAGGAATTCTGAATAGTGTTTGTTTTTTTTGATACACTGACATAGAACAGTGAATTCAAGTGAAGCACAGTTCTTCTGGAAGGAACAACACTAGATACAGCAGTCAAGCAGATCAAATGTCTTAGTTTAGTAGTTTTTGAGGGTACATGTTGATAACAAGAATCCCTCTCAGTCTTTATGCCTGACTTCTGTGTTCAAACAAAAATTGGGTTGGACCAAAACTTGCTTTAAAAGTGACACTGGAAATAACTAAAGGCAAAGTAGGATGAAGGTGAGAAGGAAAGCTCAGCTATGATCAAAGCTTTATGCAGTTTTGTCTACTATAGCAAGAAATAAAGGTTATGCACTGAATTCTTCTTGGGTGATGACAATAAAATCAAGATGAATAACACTATGACTGTAAGAAGGGATTGCCACCAAACTTTTAAGGCAGTAATATATATTTTTATCCAACCCAAAAATTCAGGCTATCGGCTCCTAATCATCGTGACACTGATCCACTGATGCTGAATATAGACCTTGCCATAAATTTCCAACATGTAAGTGGGATTTAAGGAAATGTAAAATATTATGTATCAAATACACAGGATATGATCATGTCCCCAGGAACACTACTGAAGAGAAAGGACTCTGAAGAGGCTCACGTTGAAGCTTTGAAAATTTTAGTGAGTCTCTTTTTCATCTATTGTTTTGAAAGCCTTTGTTGCCTTGAGTGTTCACCCCATTTTGAGGCAGAATCTCAATCTAAAGAGCAATTGTGAAATTATACACATTTCCTATAAGTAGCACTGTTTTTTATTTCTTTTAGACTTCAAATATTGATCATTAGAGCTCATTTCTGTTGTGCCTGAGAAGCCACATTCTCTGCTCAACAATCAAGTAGTTTTACAATCATTAAAATGTTACTATAAGATAAGGAGAAATGACTAGTTCAAAAGCCACAGAACCTGGGCAAGAGAAAAGGCAATCGTTTTAGTTTTGTAACTCTTGGCAGGA
>NW_008686550.1:457-2394 GCF_000695815.1 Acanthisitta chloris | reverse complement strand
CCGCCCCGCTGCGTGCCCGTGCGGTCACTGCTTGGCCACTGCGGGCCCTGCTTGTGCCCACTGCTGGCCCTAACGTGCCCCGTGCGTGCCCACCGCTTGCCCACCGCGTGGGCACTATGCTTGTTGCATATTCCATGTATGGCCACTGCTTGCCCACCGTGTGCTCCTTACGTGCCCACTGCTTGCCTGCTGCTTGCTCGGTGTCTGGCCATCACGTGCCCCAAGTGTGCCCACCGCTTGCCCATCACCATTTCTTGCCTGCTGCGTGCCCTGTGTGTGCTGTCTGTCTGCCCATTCCATCCCACTGCACACCCAGTGTGAACCCACCACATGCTCATTCCCTGCCCACTCCACCTGCCTGTGCCTGCATTCCTTGTCCATTCCCTGCCTGTTACCTGTCCATGGGAACAACATTCCCTGACCATTCCGTGTCCATTCCCTGCCCATTACCTGTCTATGGGAACAGCATTCCCTGACCATTCCCTGCCCACTGCGGCAGTATTCCCTGCCCATTCCCTGCCCATTCCCTGTCTATGGGAACAGCATTCCCTGCCCACTGCCTGTCCCCAGCAGCAACATTCCCTGTCCATTCCCTGCCCATTGCCTGTCTCTGGGGGCAGCATTCCCTGCCCATTCCCTGCCCACTGCCTGTCTCTGGGGGCAGCATTCCCTGCCCATTCCCTGCCTGCTGTCCCCAGGGTGCAGCTGGCTGTGAACCGCCGCACGGAGGAGGCCGTGGCTGTGAAGATCGTGGACATGAAGCGCGCGGCAGAGTGTCCCGAGAACATCAAGAAGGAAATCTGCATCAACAAGATGCTCAGCCATGAGAACATCGTGCGGTTCTACGGCCACCGGCGGGAAGGGCCCACCCAGTACCTGTTCCTGGAGTATTGCCGCGGCGGAGAGCTCTTCGACCGCATCGGTGCGGCCTCAGGCGGGAATGGGCCAGCCCGGAACGCTGAGCAGTGCTCTGCCCCTATCCCTCGGGATGGCTGAGAGTGCTCTGCCCTTCTTATCCCATGGGATGGCTGAGCAGTGCTCTGCCCCTCATATCCCATGGGATGGCTGAGCAGTGCTCTGCCCCTCATATCCCATGGGATGGCTGAGCAGTGCTCTGCCCCTCATATCCCATGGGATGGCTGAGCAGTGCTCTGCCCCTCATATCCCATGGGATGGCTGAGCAGTGCTCTGCCCCTCATATCCCATGGGATGGCTGAGCAGTGCTCTGCCCCTCTTATCCCTCAGGATGGCTGAGAGTGCTCTGCCTCTATCCCTCGGGATGGCTGAGAGTGCTCTGCCCCTCTCATCCCTTGGGATGGCTGAGAGTGCTCTGCCCCTGTCCCTCGGGATGGCTGAGCAGTGCTCTGCTCTTATCCCTGGGGATGGCTGAGAGTGCTCTGCTCTTATCCCTCGGGATGGCTGAGAGTGCTCTGCCCCTCTTACCCCTCGGGATGGCTGAGCAATGCTCTGTCTGCCCTTCTCATCCCTGGCAGAGCCAGATGTTGGGATGCCAGAGCCCGAGGCACAGCGCTTCTTCCAGCAGCTGATTGCTGGCGTGGTGAGTGATCCCTGGGGGTGAGTGATCCCTGCAGTGAGTGATCCCTGGGGGTGAGTGATCCCTGGGGTGAGTGATCCCTGGGGGTGAGGAATCCCTGGAGATGAGGGATCCCTGAGGATGAGTGTTCCCTGGGGTGAGTGATCTCTGGGTGAGTGATCCCTGGGGGTGAGTGTTCCCTGGGAGTGAGTGATTCCTGGGGTGAGTGATTCCTGGGGTGAGTGATCCCTGGGGTGAGTGTTCCCTGGGAGTGAGTGTTCCCTGGGGTGAGTGATCCTTGGGGTGAGTGATCACTGTGGGTGAGTGATCACCGTGAGTGAGTGATCACCGGGGGTGAGTGATCCCTGGGGTGATTGATCCCTGGGGGAGTGATTCCTGGGGG
>NW_008686550.1:0-232 GCF_000695815.1 Acanthisitta chloris | reverse complement strand
AGTGATGGTCCCGTGGGGGTGATTGATCCCTGGGGTGAGTGATCCCTGGGGGTGAGTGTTCATGGGAGTGAGTGATCCCTGGGGGTGATTGATCCCTGGGGTGAGTGATCCCTGGGGGTGAGTGATCACCATGAGTGATTGATCCCTGGGGTGATTGATCCCTGTAGGTGAGTGATCCCTTGGGGTGAGGGATCCCTGGGTGAGGGATCCCTGGGGTGAGTGAGTGATCCCT
>NW_008686549.1:0-60742 GCF_000695815.1 Acanthisitta chloris | reverse complement strand
GCACCCTACTAGTGCACTCTGGGGTTGCAGGTCTGCAGGTGCAGTCTGCCTAGGCTGGCAGACTGCAGTCTGGATTCCTTAAGTTAAAAAAAATTATATAAACTGTGCTTCACCTCTTTGGATATCATACTGCATGAGGGGAAAAGTGCACCACCTTTCGGGGTCTCACCAGATTCTTTCCATGACACCAAGAGTAGAAGCAATGACAATAGGTAATATTATGTTTTCAACTTATTTGTTGAAAAGAAGCCTCATTTCAGGGATGTGGTGGGCCCAAACAGCAAAAGGCAGGTTTCACACTCAGGATTCCTCAAGTGTGCCATGCAAGTAAACTCTACATTCCCAAAACAGTGTTTTGTTGTTCCTTCAGAAAAACATGCACACCACTAACTTTCCCTGCTCTCCACCTCATCACACACAGAAGCTCCAAACTCAGCAGTCTGAAAAGTCCTTGGCACAGCCATTGACAAATCTGAAGATCTTTGGATTAGTGACTCACCAGACAGCAGCTATTAGCACTTCCCAGCCTAACACTGTCACTGATGGTAGATGGAGACACCAAAAGAGAGCAAAATAAAATGCAATTTCTCTTAGAAAGGCAATGGATCTTGTCTCACCTTCACAAGCCTAGTAATGACTTTGCAAGTCTCTGTAACTCTGTGAGTATTGTTGCCACCTAACTAATTAACCACCTTGATTGCAACAAATTGAAGACTTCTGGGTCTCTCCCACTGGTGAGTTACTGACCTGCCCCTTCAGAGGGAGGAGCCTCTGTAGAAAAGTGATTGGCAGAAGAGATTAGGGAGGATTTTTAACCTTGAATTTAGATCAGACTAAACTGTTTTCCCTCAAGAGCAATAAAAATATTCCACTTGCAAAAGGAGGGAGTAGCAAAAGATACCTGTGCTATGAGTTCTGCTTAGAGGTTGGGATTTGTGGGAGTGCATTTTCAAACCAGGAATATAAGCAGCTGACAAACCTCACAGATTTTATGTTCTTTGCATGATATAAGTAAGAACAGACTCTGCAGTGGAGGAAGGGAATGATGGTACATTTAAAAGCATTAAAGTGTAATGTAGGATTCGCTGGTAGGATCCAGAGTGATGGGATCGTCCAAACCTCATCTCCAGAAGTAAAATGTCCTGGGACAGTAGGTTGATCTGTGACATTTTTCTGTTAATTTTTAAGCACTAAGGTTTCCTAAAAAGATGGGAGTATTTTTCACTATCTTTGTTCTAATCAGTTTTTAGCCACGCCCTAATGATGAAGGTACAAAATCTTCAGAGGTTCCTCTCTTTTCCAACCTAGGACTTCACAGCAAAGCAAATATCACAGGCTTTGCTCAGGCACAATGTTTGTATGAGCTAAAGGAAGGTAAAAGAAAAAATGAACCCAGAATTCAGCAATGACTTAACCAAGGTCTGGTGCATAAAAGTTTAAGAGCTGTAATAAAAGTGGCTAGCACCTGGGAGTTATTCAAATCCTGACATTTCGTACGGGGGTGACTTCTTAACTGGCTTCAGCTCCTTAGAAACTGACGTGGCTAAGAGAGAAGTCCTGCTCTTCCCATGCATGGCATCTGGGCACATGCTTTTGCCTTCCTGTGGTCAAGCAGTGATCTGGCGTAAAAGACCTGAAGTTGTGTCAGGGTAGGTTTAGGCTGGATATTAGGTAAAGGTTTTTCGTTCAGAAAACAGTACATGTTCAGCACTGGAACAGGCTCTCAAGTGAAGTGATCAAGCACCAAGCCTGACAGAGTTCAAGAAGCATTTGGACAATGCTCTCAGGCCCATGCCCAGGAACACAGTGCTGGTGGTGATACTGCAAGTGCTTTATTGGACAGAACTATTGCCAGTTACTGAGGTGTTTCAAATGGGAGAAAAATGAGGTCTTTTCAAGCTTTGCTGAAAGGCTCAGTTCTGACTCTGAAGCCCATTCAGCACCTTGTAGGATCAGTGCTCAACTTATTACTACATAGGATAAGTGAGATTTGAAAGCTGTCTTAGTGGAACTCAAGCTAGAGTTACAGTTAAGAAATGTTCCCTTAGGATGAAAGTGGAGAGGAGAAATCACAGGAATAAAGTCTGATTCTGACATGTTCAGCTCATTCTCCTAGCAGTAATTAATAACTCTTAGTACTTACCTATCTACAGCTTCTTTAAAGTGTCTTGTATCCATGCCAGCTTTCTCTGAAGTCACTGAGAACCAAACCAGGTGGAAAATTTACCCTGACGTGTACTTTACCCACAGCATGGATCAGTACTCCCTTTAATCACAGTATTCCCTGCTCTGAAAAGGGGCAATACATCAATTTTTTTGGTAAATATAGCCAACTACACATGGCAAATGTCAAAATTTTAATGACACTCACTTTTCAGGGTTTTCTATCTTCAAAGGGCTTCCCATTGGTTGACATTCTTCATAGTAATGACTATTCAAAACTGCCCTGTGAAGTAAGTGCTCCAAGTATAAAGCTGTTTTCTGGCGTTCTCTTTTCTTTCCCTCGAGTTCATTGCCCCCAAACTCTTAGAATATGAAAGCTGCATTCAATCACTGCTACACAGTCCTGGCATATTAAAAACTGCTTCATGACTAGATGGTTAGCAGGTAGGTAGTTTTGCTGCTTAATTTCTCCAGCATTTTACTGTAAGTGAGACAACTGGCTCAGCCTCCAGGCTTGGCAGGGTAGATGCATGTCTGCCACTTGAGTCTTGCTTTGCTGTTCTTAAATGCCACACTTCATTCAGGAATTCTTTTTTAAATTTTAATCCAGCCTTCAAGAATGTATTTCATAGCAGCTCCCATCTATAGGATAATTATGCTTAGTTAGCTGTACTCAACAGTGATGATTTCATAACACGCCACAAACAGGTGCCCGTTAAATTCCTTTATTGGAGACAGAAACATTGGCTAATTACAGATTTGATGAGGAAAACTGCAAATAGTATAGACTGTTTCTACTGCCAGCAAAATACAGTTATTACAGGATTTATACACATACAAATATAGTGCTTCTTTCATGCCAGATGGTCGGTTCGTAACAATGCCATTAGGAGCGCTTAATTGTGCTTCTACAAAACCTTTAGAGAAGAATGAGGTAGAGTTTCCTTTAGTTTATCCAGTACTTTTTCACACATCTGTCCTTTACTGCTTTTATATGCTTCAGATCCTTGTAAAATACCCAGTTAACTTTTAACATTTGAGAAAACAGAGACCCTGCAGAGGTGTTTACTTCTCCCTCTCCGAGTTGCTAATTTCCCACTGCTTATATACTACAGTTTCAGTAACTTCTACTGCACCCTTCTAAATGCCTCAAAGGTCTACTTGACCTTGATTGGGACATCTGTCTTTCCAAATTTCTGCTTGACAGAAATTGTTTGCAAATAGCTTCAGATACAGCTCTGAGTTGTCTCCGTCATGGCAAAGAATGTTTTACATTCTGTCACTCTCTACTTAGGGGCCAAGCTAAGAGTCCAAGCCACCTCCCCAGGAGATGGAGGGGATAGATTTGCTATTTGTCAAACAGTGTTAATGATGTATTTGTCTTCTACTTGCAGTTCTAGTCAACAACTGGGCCATTAGAAAATTAATACAAATGATGGGAGAATAAGCCACTGAGCTGTTAGATGATCTGGAGCATTACCTGCTTTTGACCTAGTATTTGACTGGTTTATGACATTAAAAAGTGCATTGCAGGTTTCGGTTAAGATATTAGGGCCCAGGTTATGAAAATGTAGGCACAGATGTAGGTATTTAAGCAACTGAATAAGAGCATTCTTAAACATCAATAGCAACCTACCATCCTATATACCTGGGTAGCCTCTCTGCTGGACTGAACAAGAACAGTAATCATGTTCTGAGCTTCTGTCTTGACTGACTTGATGAGCATTTTCACTCACTCCTGGCATACCTGTTCTGGACACAGGAGACTTTTCACTTTACTTTTTGCTCTGGCATTTTCTGCAAGCACTTAGCACTTACTAACAACCCCAGAGTGCACTAGTAGGGTGCAGTAGAGAAAACCAACACCTGATGCAATCACAACACTAGTGGTGACCAAATCATAGTGAAGAGGGGATTTGGCATATAGAAAGGTGATCACATGAAGAATAATGTTTGCTTTCTTCTTATAAGCTACTGAGACATGACAGTGTAAGATAATAGTTCAGCAACACTCTATCAGAATTCTAAAATGGAAAGCAAAGGTTTTATTAATAGAAGGTGCAAAATTTAAGATTCCATGTGCATATCATGATCACTTTGATCATAAATTGAAAGAAAATCTCTTTTGCAAGACTGTACCACCTGAGATGGCTACTGAGCTCCTCCATCTCACCCTGAAATGACTGCTCTAAGCCTGACAGAACCAAGTCCTGGAAAGAGTTAGTGTCATTAAGAGAACCAGCTCTTAGAAACTTTCCCAACTCTTGCTCAGAAAAACAAGCAATACATTTATTTTATCTGCTATTCCCTGCATAACTCTTTGGTAAAAACCAAAAATGACCAGTGTTGGAACACCATTTGGAACACTGTAGTTACACACTCCTACAACATTGTCTTCTCTGTTTCTACTTTAACTTTACCCAGCAGATATTTTAAAGACTTAAAGATTCTATATCAAGGTCTGAAATCCATCTTAAATCTTCCCATGAACATGAAATTCAAGAGAATTCTTTTTATTTTAAAAGCATGGCATGAGAATTCAGGATTGTGGTAAAACTTAGACACTAAGTTTTAAGATAAGAAAATAGTATAAATTCACATTCAGAGAGAGCCATGCTATTATTACTACTAGTGAATATAAATATTTAGCACTTTTTAGTATATCTGAGTGTACTTAACCTTGCTAGTGTAGTTAATGAGATTTATTTCTGTATTAGCTACTAATTCCAAAACTTTCTTCCAAATCTAAGGCTTAACTGTTCTAATTCAGTATTGTTCCTTACCTGCTAAGCCCTAATGGACCTGACTCTTCTAGCTCAAGGTAGTGGCTAAGTTAGTTTGGTTTATGGAGTTCAAGATATATTTGCCAAGTGTGCTATAGACAGCACTCAAGTTTTGCATAGTCAGGGAAAATATCCTGGAATTCCTGCTAGTAAGCAAGCATCATGCTCAAAGAGAGGCATGGACAGGATGACTGCTACAGCAATATTTTTCACCAATGCAATACCAATATTCTCTTTTGCTGTTATGACTAATAATACATATACTTATTAAGAACTTACTTAGCTTAAATGATTTAGGAACTATGAATTATTTTTCCAAACTTGGAGGATAGGGACAAAATGTAGTAAAACACAGCTCTTTCACATTTCCAAATTGCTAAATATTGCAGTTCAGAAAATTTGTAGCCAACATTGATGATGAGGTCTGTCTCTGTGCTGCATGACTAAGAGCACCTCTGGAATAGCTGCATGCTGATGGCTTTATATTGAGAGGTACAATGTCTCCTTCACCATCACTTTTTAATAGGATAACCCGGCTTGAGGTGAATTCTCTTGTCAAGATCTTTCTGTATACTATTTTATATTCTGAACTACATACGTTACTCATTTATTGGTTCATGCAGCAAACCTGAAATGTATTTCTCATTCAAATAATGTTTTTCTCCTGCATAATCAAGATAGTTATACTCTAATCCTTGAAATACTGGACTTTAAATGGCATCTTTCTCTGCTGCTTAGAAAGATTTCTGGAAAGCTTATTTGATCTGGACTAAAATAACTTTTTATGCAAGAGTCTGAGTTAGAGTTAAAAGTGGTGTAAGTGGTAGAACTACTAACTCTGCACGGACAAAGAGGTTAGATGACTTGTCCAGGGTCACAAAGTCAGTGACAGTTTGTCCGGGTATTACATGTACAGGTGGTAAAGTGCAGTTCTGATGCACAGCTGGAACATAAACAAAACCTTTCTTTCTTTTTTTTTTTTTTTAAACTGTCACTACTGCTAAAAACAAAAAGAATGTAACTTTGCTTAAACGGCCACATTTAGACATGGGACTAAGTGGCATCATGATAGGAGACTGGGGAAAAGGGGCTGCAAGTGCGGAAGGGAGAGAAAGACAGCAAGTAATGGTCTCCTTAGGGCTGCTCAGCCATCCTTTCCACCTGCCCACCTCTCAGGGTATGAGTCTGCTACTAGAACATTGGAACTTTCTCTCAGTACAGTGGATTTTATCCAGAGAGAGACAATGTGCCATAGCCTGGCAGGCTGTGCCACCACCTCTGCATTCTGTTCCACAGTGAGGCACTATCACCAGCCAGCTCACACTAAGAAATCTGTTGAGATGATGCAGATTGTTTTGGAGAGGCCATTGAATACAAGAGGGTTCCTGCTCTAATTGGGCAGCTGTGAGATCAGTCCCAGCTGTTTTGTCTGTCTACCTCCTTGGAAGTCTGTGTTTTAGACATTTCAAATAACTTGCATTCCATATATCACATTTTTTCAAATTACCATTCTTCATGCCTGAGGAAAAATAAGTATAAAATAAGTGCATGGGAGAGGCTCTATGAAATCTCTGTGTTGAATTAAGCAAACCTGAACAAGAGTTTGTGTACAAAGAGGAGTGGAAGGTAACTGCTCCTTGGCTTGAGATAGTTGAACAGGTGTAAACAATGGCTGGGCAGAGATCTCACTAACTTGCTTTTGTCTTATCAGACTTCCCATCTATATCCCAGAAAAATCATGTGTGCTTTGCACTGCTGTGGACTGAACAGATTATCTACCCCAAGCAGAAACCTTTATTAGCATTCTCACCAGGGTCTGTCGCTGCCAGTTCTCAGTGAATCTGCCCTCATTGCAGTTATGAATCTAGTTAGGCAATGCCAGTTGCTGAAGTCACAACTCTTTGCACCAGAACAGCTTGTATGAAATGCCAGTTTGATGAAAATTTGAAGGACTTCTTTCCTATGCACGGCTCATGCTCACCAAACTGAAAATTAAGAATATGCTCAAATACTGAAAATAATAATCAAAAGAATGAAGGGGAGAAGAAAGAACATATGAAAATTAGAATTCATTATTATCAGTTTAAAGTACCAGTATTTGTAAAACATAAGCATGTGAAAGGCTGAATCTCATTTGATCAACCCAATTAAACATTAAATAATTGCAGCCAATTATGCAAATATCACACAACAATATTAATTTGTTGATCTTTTTTGAACAGTCTCAAATTCTCCTAATGTTAGTCTATCTTATGTCTTAAATGATCAATTAGCAGAACCATAACTAAGTGATGAAGAATGGATAATTGCCTAGTTATGATGTACCATGCTCTTTCTATGTAAATCTGTTGCAATTAAACAAATAGGGCACATGGAGAAAAGATGTGCAGATGTTCTTTTACAATCTATTATTAGTTCAGGGAATACCACAGTTCCCTCCTAAATTTTACAAGTGAAAACCAAATACTCACTGTTATTTATACATACTATTTCTTTCCTTTGGTTGACAGGATAAAAAAAAAGCAGTGACAGAATTCAGAGTAGGATAGCATGAAACATCAGAAGAATTTCCTGTATTATACTGACCTGTCAGCTCCCTTATTTAGGTTTCAAAGATTAAAATCTAGAACCTATTCTCCTGGATTCCATTTGGAAATATGAACAACTTTGAACTGACACAGCCAGATTAAAGCAATTAACCAAAATGTTACAGACAACAGTTAACATACAAACATAACACGTTTTCATTCTTCCCTGCTGGGAAAAAAACCCCTGCACATTTCTGTGGGTTATTCCAGTTTCAATTCTCATCATTTAGAATCTCCATCAGCTCAAAACATGCAGTAAAATGAAAGGTGTCTCTCTGGTCAGTGCAGGAAACAGTACAAACCACAACAAATGAAACCACCTGGTTTCCTCACATTAGATTACTTGCAATCAATTTAAGAAGAGTTTTACACAACTTTCAGCTTTACACGGCAATAAATAATTCTAACTGGTCCTTATTCATTGTGCCTAGTGAATAGATTACTGCTGGTATACATACTGAGGCCTTCATGGGGATTTTTGATTTCTGTCACCTCCATCAACAGTCTGAGATGTTAAGATATTGTATAACCACTTTGCCATGGATCTGAAGTTAGATATTTTCACATTTCCTTTTGCTGCTAAATCTAAGATGAACATAAGGGATAGATCAGTCTGAGATGTTAAGATATTGTATAACCACTTTGCCATGGATCTGAAGTTAGATATTTTCACATTTCCTTTTGCTGCTAAATCTAAGATTAACATAAGAGATAGATTAAGTAGTTCAGTAACAGAAAGCCACATGTGGTTGCTCATTACATAATCTTTTGAGAGCTCCATGCCACACTCTAATTAAAGGCACTCTTTAGTCTCATTGGATAAAACTCTCTACCCCATGCTGCATCTTGGTGTATTCCCCATGTTAATTTTTCCACCCATCTCATTAAATAAAAAGACTACCAGCAGCTTATAGTAGATACTAAACAAAAACCATCACACAATACAGGTTCAAATGGTCAGAACAACAGACATACAATACTATTGCTACTGTAAGTGAAACAACATTTTGTGCTTGCAGTTGTATTCTAAAGAAAAAACTATCCAACAAATTTTAACAATGGTTACACTGTCAGAGAGAACCTTCAACTGTTCTTCATTAAAAGATCAGATTGGACTGCAGAGAAAGACAGAAGAAGTCATGATTTGAGAAAGTGATGGCTAAGGAGGGGTTGTCTTTTAAATCTGACCAAGAATGAACAGGAGTGCCATAAGGATACTCTTTAACAGTTGCATAAGGCATGGATGGTCTATTAAAAATTATATTTTGCCTTCTTAAACTATGTTATCAAATGCCAGTAACTACAAAGGACTTATAAAGCATTGGATAGATACTGTTAGGCCTTAAAAAATTAAAGTGCTAAATGTTCCCCTTAATACTGGTGCATCTCTACTGCAAACTAGGACAAGAAATATTTCACTTTTACTTCTTATAGGACTCCAGTAAAGTGTTAATAAAGTTCCACCAGTTTTACACTGAAGTAGCACTTTGGAACATTGATGCAGAATATGGTGATCCTTTTTGGCAAGAGATATCTTAAAGCTGTTCAACGAAGCTGTGTGCAAAAGAGGGAAGCTAATAAATATTACAGAATGATTGTTAGTGAACATTTGCAGAAGTTAATTCCCTGACTATGGGCAACATACTCTGTGTTGCTTCCAAAGTCCCAAGATCGCATGTGAGAGAGTAGCATTATATGAAGAATGAGGTGCTTAACCAGAATGAAACCAGGGTTTGAACGAAACCTCTTTCCTTCTTCTGCTAGACATTTTCTGTTGACAGCATTGCTTGTTCCTTGATAGGGAGGCCCTGGTGCAGTACACCTGTCAATGGGGCCTGGACACACATCATAGCAAGTGGTGAAGGGGACAAGAAAAACATGTTGCTGATCTAATTGATGTGACTGGATGATGAAAGAAATTCCTCAATCCAAAGTTTTGGTTGCTGTGAAGAGTGGTTCACTTTTCACAGCCACAGTTGTCTGAATCTTATTTCCTAGACATTTACCCGGAAGGCAACACTGTGTCCACAGCACCCAGCTCTGTGCTAGGTCTCAGCAAGGCCCAATCTAGCCCTTTCAATCATGTCTGGAGGGATGTATTCAACTATTAGAGAGGTATGCACTGCCCAAGCAACCACGGCATATCCCCATGGCAGGACAGGCAATAGGCCAACAGGGACCCTATTGCAGGCTAGGCTGGCTCAATTTTGGCCTAAAGGACAGAGTTATTTGACAGAGTATGCATGGAGGGATCTAGAGGGCTATGCAAACTCAGGAATCTCCCATACAAGCGAAGTACAAAAGGAAAGAGCATACGTCTAAATGTATTTGTTTCCCAAACACAGAGCAAAAGGCAGAATAATGTCAACAGAACCCTGTGGCCAGCTAACAGTCAACGTCGGTGTGTTATGTGACAACATGTTCTGCTGGTGATGGCAGGTAAACAAACCAAACTGAAGAGCAGTTGAAGAGCATTTTACAAGTTTTCACACTGTACATAAGGAGGCACTAAGAAAACCATTAGGAAAGTTCTATTGCTAACATTTAGCACCTCTACCAAGAAGACAGGCTTCTACCAACAGGATTACAGTAGAAATCAAAATGATTGTGTTCACATTTGCTGGATTGTGGAAACAATCATCCTGGGGAGCAAATTGATACTGGAACTATGCTATGCACTGGCAGCTACAGAAGTTGTCGTTATTTGTGTCTGTTCTGTCTGGAGGGTCTGAACTCTTCCACCTTCATGACACCAGCACTGCCCAATCACTGTCTTCTCTTCCATACTGAAACAAAGAGAAAATGGAATTTAAGAATAAAAGTTAAAAGGAACACTGCACAATTATGACAGCTTCTTAGATCTATTCTCAGAATGATTCATATCCACCACTCTGATACTAGTTTACATTATTTCTTATGCTTTTACTTCAGTCTTGGATTTGAGCACAGCCTAAAGGTCACTTGAGGCTTTTTCCATATTCCAATAAGCAGACTAAGAAGGGGCAATACTGATACTCACTAGAGATGATACAGAATAGTTCTGCTTCACTAGCTTGTTACTCCCTGAGGGCTGCTCACTAATTCACTCCTAAGTACACCCCTGCTCAAGCTCCAATAAACAAACACATTTCATTTTATTTCTTTTTATTTTCAGGGTGGCTTTTTATTACAACATTCTGATTGAATGTGAAATAAACCCATCACAAATAC
Organism: Acanthisitta chloris; assembly: GCF_000695815.1. NCBI lineage: Eukaryota > Metazoa > Chordata > Aves > Passeriformes > Acanthisittidae > Acanthisitta > Acanthisitta chloris. The sequence continues at coordinate 49,998 of NW_008686549.1, read as the reverse complement.
CACAGAGTACAATTAGAGAGAGTTGTAATCCAAAATAAAACATTTTTCCGTACACAAACCAGCAGGATCAGCAGTCAGAAATGAAGGCAGCCTATGGCATGGAGCTGTAGCCCTTCCAGGGGAGGATAAAGTCCCAAGGTAGCACTTTTGGTTGCTAAAGTGGCTCCATGTTCTAATGCTGTCACCAATCCTGTAAACAATGCTCCAGAGACACCCCCAAAACTCACACAGGGCTCAAGTAGGCAAATAATGACAAGGTGGACACAGTAGCAGCAGATATAAGTCAGGAGTCCTTTCCAGCATAGTGCTGTGTTCAGGGAGCTTGAAAACATTTTCAACCAAGAAATAAAGACTGATTTTAGAGGCTTTATGTAGGCTGAAAAGATTAGTCAATGATAATTTCTCCAGAGAGCATATAAGGAAGTTCCTCCAATCCTGGTTCTGCATCAGCAGGAGAGGAGATAAGGGGACACCAAAACAGGGGAAAGTTAACAGCTCCAAATCAGGGTGAGCCAGAAAAAACACACTTCTAGATCCACAAAGGAATGGTGTTCACTGTGCTTGTGTTTTACTCTTTACTCCAGCAGGTAAAGCCTCTAAATGACCTTCACAAACTCACATCTATTTTTTCTTTTCATTACTAATTCTGCTGCTCCTGTTCTACAGTCTGCAATGAGATTGACCAGTGGTCAGGTGCTACACAGGACCTTGCATGAAATTACTTCTTCAAAGGATTTTCAGCTTACATTCCTAGATATCAATGTGGCTGCCTTGGGATTTCTAACCAAGGAAAAGCAGATATATCATCAGTTTAACCACAAAGCACTAGATCATCCTCATGTGAGGCAATTCTGTCGAGGATGGAGGCAAAAGGAGGGAAAAAAAAGATGTCTTTGACTTTGATATCATTGTTTCTCAGAGAAAAGGTGGCAATCCCACCTCCTCCAACCAGAAAGCAGGCAAAGGCCAGGGGATTATTTGCAAATGTTGCTATCTTTAGGTAGTATCATCCAATGCTCAGATGCTGCCCAGGAATTGCAAGGACTGCTTTGAGTTGCCACTGGACTACAGTTTGCACCTGCTGTGAGAACTAAAAAGGGAATGAATACGTGGTACCACAATCAAGATGTTTTCATTCCAGAAACAGATTTAGATTCCTTTACTAATTTTGTCAAGGACTTTGTGGCCTCAGACTAATCAATCCCATGCCTTTTCTACTGCCCACCACCACCAGGTCCTGCTTTGTAAAAATCAACACGTTCATTCTCATTCCCTGTTTGTTTTCCAGCGGCCAATCCATTAGATTGTGCAACTTTGAGAGACAGAGGGTTTGACTAAATGTCTGTTCATTACTGTCCTGGCTGCAGTGTTTAAATGTGGTTTATATCATGTAGCATAAACAATGTCTCACTTTCTCTCCTTCCCTTCCAGGCTGCATCTTGATCTGTGTTCTAAAGGGTTTCCTCAAAGCATGGATACAAACCCACAAAAACATCTGAGTAGTACTTCAGTGAGTATATTCCCAAAGAAAAGAATCTCATCCCTAAATTATCTAGCTCAAGCAGCTATAGAAGGTAGTAACTAATTCATTTGTGTTCACACCATTACTTTATATAATGTACATTATTTAATCTAAAGTCTTTATCAGCCTTTAGCAATCATATCTGCTCAGTGATAGGAAGGGAAATATATATCCCAGTGCTACTACTGTCTCTCTCAATTGGCATGAGAAATGGAATCAGTTCTGCCCATGAGTTTCTGATTTGTCACTCCAGCTCTAGTTCCACTGAACAGCTGTTCAAATCCCAAGAAATCCTGTTGAACACAGCAGACTTGTGAAAGAACAATAAGCAGCATTAAAACAGACTTGGAAACACAATAATGAAGAGAATATGAAAATGTTTAAAGAACATGGATTGCACACAAGGGAACTGAGATAGTGATACTGGATACGGAGCCCTGCACCTCTTGCTCACAGGTTCACATGCAAGACAATGGTGCTGCTCAGAATTTAACCATTTTACAAGTGCCCCTTGTTCAACCAATAATGGAGACACTGCCCTAGTTCAGGCAGCAGCACAGAGACCAAAGCTGTGTTCAGTGTAATTTCCATTGCACTTTATTCTTCAGAATATGAAAATTCTTTGGAATAACAGCTTCACACTGTCCAAATGATATGTCAATAATCCAATGGTACTGCAAAGAGATCTTTGGTAAAAAATATAAAAGATCTTGTGGAAAAATCCTGAAAACTCCCCCAGCCTTTAAGAATACTATATATTCCATTTTGTGTGTTGCACCATTGTTTTCTGTATGACATTATGGGATCAGTTTGGATATAAAGCTTATCTCTCCAAAGATAGCAAGGTGCAGACACACAATCAGCAACCACTGATTGACTCTTTCAGGGGAAGCAGCCATCATTCTCTTTAAAATCATGTTTCTAACGATGAAGTGTTCTATCCTGAATTTCTTAAAGAAGAAAGTGAACTCAGAAGTAAACATATACAAAATATTCCAGCACTTTCCAGGATAAATAGAGAACAACTATATTACATTTCATCCCTATTAAACTTTCTCAAGGCAAAAAAAAAAGAAAATTGATAAACAGTCAAACCAAACAAAAGAGCTGCCTCTAGCACCACTACTAAAATATTAATTTCCAATGTTACCAAATGTTCACCATTTGTTACATCACCTGGTTAAAAAAGAGGAAATGCCTTACCTGGATATCACTCAGTTTGTTCAGGAAACGAGTTGTTAACTGAGGCCCATTCTCCATAGTTGGAATGTGCAAATGCTGACATGGAATAAAGGAAAGGAAAGAGGGAGGAGAGAGATTAACATGTAATTATCGCCTTATATACATATGAATACCTTATGGTTTGCAATAATTTTAATAAAGATTTACCATACTTTCTAGCCCTCCTTATGAGTAGACAAGTGTTGTTGCAATGGTTTTCTTACAGGTGGGAATGTTAAGCCAGTGAAAAGTTAGATTAGTTGAATTGTTATTCTGGTGTTAAATAAAATCTAAGCCTTCTAAAAGATCTGTGCAAAATGGAGGGTACATTGTACAGGCAAGAGCAGAAACTCTGAAATGAAATGCTGCATATAAAGTATATCGTGTACAAATACAACACACACATTTACGGTACTTATCACTCAGCACCTTGATGTGCCTTTCATTATCTTAGCATCAGATAATATCAAAACATCTATTCTATTTAATGAATTCAAGAAGTATCACCTAACAGACATTTATTGTACTTATCATGCTTAGTGGACAGAGCACATCCTGATATGCAGTTGCAACATCTCAGTCTCCTGAACTAACTTTGTGCTGGCTAAATAGCATCAAGTCAGTTTAACAGCCTGAATGCCTGTGGAATTCCACCTGTGCAGGAGCAATCTCCCATATGGTGTAGAGTAGGTGGAAGAAGCTGTGCACCCTCCTGAAACAGCTCTTCCATCAGAGCTGGGATCCCTGCAATGAGGGCTGAAGAAGAGATGCACTCCCAAAAGGAAGGAATTTAGTGGCTTAGAGATTTGGTTCACTGTGAAAGTCTTGCCCGTCCTCACCTTTCCCAGGTGCCTTAGCTTTGGGAAAAAAACCCAATAATTTCTCTAGCAGAATGTATTTTTCTATATTTGCAAACAGTCTGGGAGCTGGGAACTATTTTTTATTTTTTTTTAATTTTCCCAAAAGTTGAGATTTTATGTTTTTAGATATTAAAAAAAACCCCAGAAGACAGGGGGGAAAGTTCCCTTCTGACAACATAGCAGTAATTCACTTGGGAAACAACATACTGACACAGTCCATCTTTCCAGGCAGCACTTCTTTTCCATCTCCCTTGTTTTTTGTTTCAGCTGCAATTAATTATGATAAAATTCTGAACAAAGACGGAAAGGTGAGAAAAACAGAAAAAGAGAGAGCATTTCCTTACCTTGCCCTGATATAAAATTTTAGAGATAGGACACACAATGCAAGCTGTTCCAGCACCAAACATCTCCTTTACTCTGTTCTCTTCCAAGGCAGCTGTCAGGTCACTCATAGTGATGTATCGCTCAGACACTTTGAATTCTCCCTACATGAGAAGGATCAACCATAACATTTGTAAAATCTTTAAAAATGTTTGTGTTCTTGTCCTCTGCATTGTAACATCTCTAATAGAACTATTAGCCTAGTGGCAATCAGTGAAGTTTTGGCTGTGAGCTTTTCAAATGTCCCAGTATCACACGAGACAGACCCTAATCAAAGGAACAACCTTCAATAAAGCCAACAGTTTGCCAGAAAGAATCCTGATGACTAAGTGATTCCCACTTGGAGAGGCTGAGGGAGCTGGGGTTGTTTAGCCTAGAGAAGAAGCAGCTCAGGGATGACCTTATCACCCTCTACAATTCCCTGACAGGAGGTTGGAGTCAGGTGGGGGTTGGTCTCTTCTCCCAGGCAACCAGCACTAGGACAAGAGGGCACAGACTCAAGCTCTGCCAGGGGAGGTTTAGGTTGGATATTAGGAATATATTTTTTATGGAATGAGTAATCAGGCATTGGAATGGGCTGCCTAGGGAGGTGGTGGATCCACCATCCCTGGAGGTTTTCAAGATGAGATTGGATATGGCACTTAGTGCCATGGTCTAGTAACCACAGTAGGGTTTGAAGTGAAGATCTTGGAGGTCTTTTCCAACCTGGTTGATTCTGTGATTCTATGATTCCCTCTGATTTGGTCCTGAATACCAAATTATTTAAGAGAACTGGGGTGAGACTCTGGCATCTCTGAAATAAGCCCTATCAGCTGGAAATCTGTCTGTCTCCTAAAGGAGATGGGACTGAGAATTGTGCATACACAGCTGCATTTGGGCAGTACCAACACAAATAAAGATGTCTAAGAGTTCATTGCAGCTTGTCAAGAGCAAATATGCACCACAAAGTACATGTCACTGCAAGTCAGATTTAAGTGATGTAACTGTGAACTGTATTTCAGGAAGTCTTTCAACTACAGGTGGTTGGAAGCTGAGTTAATACCAGAGGGAACCTATCACACATGCCTATGTTATCCTTGTTATTCCATTCTAAACCAGAAGACAGGACACTGGGCTTGATGAGCTTTTGGCTGTGCAGTATTCTTACCCAAGCAGCAATAAAACTTTTGAATACAGTACAGGCAGAGTGAACAGTTTGCTGCATTTCCAGATATGAGGTAGTCCCAAGTGTCCAAATAAGTTCTTGGATGGCTACAGTACAGAACAGGAGCTGGAAGCAGACAGATGACTTCAAGACTGTGACTGGATAAGCTGCATGTTTGTTAGCAGAAACCGGGGTGGAAGCATGAGAACTAAATAGAGAAACAGTGTGCTGGTGACTGAAGTATAGCTATGGTCATGCATGGTAATTCTTTGTTTCCTTGCTGTAACTTGCTGGTACCAGTGGATTTAACGAGAATTTTCATGTTAAATACTACACAGGGCTGAGTTAACAAGCTTGGCATTGTTCTGTGTGACAGGTGTGGGTATTCTGATGAGTTTACTGGGAAACTCTGAATAGGCAGGTCTTTAGTTCCCATTTAGGTTAAGTGCACCCTCAGCCAGTTTGCCAGCACCACCCATCTGTGTGGCGCAGTTGACATGCTGAAGGGAAGGAAAGGGATGCCATCCCTAGGGACATTGAAAGCAGAGTTTCAGAAGGGTTGGACATGGCTCTGAGCAATCTGATCTAGTGGAACACATCCCTACTCATTGCAGGGAGGTTGGGCTAGAACACCTGTAAAGGTCCTTTCCAAGGCCAGGTTGGATGGGGCTTTGAGCAACCCAGTCTAGTGGAAGGTGTCCCTGCCCACGGCAGAAGGTTGGAACTAGATTATCTTTAAGGTCCCTTCCAACCCAAACCATTCTGTTATTCTATGAACCCAGAGTATTCTCTGATTTTCTGATTTAACCAGATCAGCTGAACTTCGAGATATTGAGCACCATTACTTCCACTGATGTTGTAACAAGATAGTTGAAAGCATTAATGCCAAGGCCAAATCACTCACCCAGTTGCGTGCCAGATCCAAAATGCTTTGTCTGGTCACTCCTGGAAGGATGATGCCATCTAAAGGTGGGGTTGCCAGTTCATCTTCTGCCAAACACAAAAGAAATAGAGACACTGGTTAAAAAACAACCAAAGGAACAAAAAAATATTTACTGATATTACACCAAACATGAAAATTAAAAAGAAGTTGAATGACACCAGACACGTTCCCTACCCAGTAAGATGCAACATTTATTAGAGTTCTATATGAACACAAATTACAGAAACTCAATTCAGGTAAGATGTTGTTGAATATTTGGAACCTTATGAGTATAAAGTATACTTCAGTGAGTGGGGAAAAACATATTCAATACACTAATATATAGATGGCTAATGTCTAGTAGTAGGTTTTATTCCTCGGTGCATTATGGGTTCACTGTATAACTACTGGAAACCATCAAATGGTTCAGTCTACAAATTCAGCATAGAAAGGCTGAGGGAAAGTTTTGTCTAATAATCCCGGGGCAGATAATGACTTTCCCTGGAATGGTTTACTTACTTGAGGAATGTGGGATTTAGCATACCTACTTCATAGCAGTAATATGAAACATTTACCAGAAATTTTGAAGTCCATTTACTGAAGCAACAAAGCAGTGGAAACCTTGCCAACCCTCCTTAAACAGAGTTAATCTTTCTCATTTTAAACAATCAGATAACATACTTGGTAGTCTCGATTATCAGGGGATACTGATCATTTGCTCTTTTCAGACAGAGACTTTTAAGACAGTCTCAAATTTGCACTGAAAAGTCAAGACATGCACAGTCTTTCAGTAATATTCTTCATATCTTTTCCTAAATAATTTTCTTTTCCCAATAAGGTTACATTTTCTTTCCTGATCTTATAATAATACTATCTTGCTCATTAAATCTACAAACCATTGAGGGTTTTGCTTAATTTTTACCTAGGTCACATAAAAGAACAAGATATGTATCTTCACATTTTTATTATGTCCCTTTCTCCCTCGCCATGAAAGATCCCTGAATCCAGGCCTATTTGAACCACTCTCGAAGGAGAAGCTGTCTATAAAATATTTCTAGAGGTCCTGTGAAAACTTGCAGCTGGATAGAAGAGAGAAACATGGTATGTGTCCTTGGACTGTGAGAGCAGGTTGAGCTCAGCTGCTTAATACTCTGTTTTCAGCACTCAACTATATAATTCCATGCACAAACTGCTGCCAGCCAGTGCATCACAGCTCCAGACTGTATCACGGGCTCTCCCCACTCTGCAAGAAGGGGCATTGGGATCTGGGGTGGGATAAGGGAAATGGAGGATAAATAAAAGGAATTCTTCATTGAATCTGCTCCTCGCTGTCCACTCTCTCAGAAAATACATCTTACTTTTTAATGTAGCCACCCCTGGATTTATTCATTTGGACTAGTAGCTTTTCCTGTCTATGCTTCTATGTTCCTTTTAGGAGGATCCATACACACATAAGTAATAGATGCAAACTGCCATGCCAAAAAGGTATTAAAAATCTGCCCTAGAAGAGGCTACATGTTCTGCTCTGGTTTGACTAACCCATAGTGCCATTCCCTAACCTTTCCCAGAATTCTAACTACATCAGTGATCTCTTCTTTCTCATACAGTCAGGAATAACAGCTTTCCTTTTTTTGAGTCTGTCTAGCATCACTCCTAATTGTGATTCATATCTGGTCCTGACTCTGGCACATCTATCAAAAGAAGAAGACTCTAAAACTTTCCATGAGCCACAGGGCTCACCTGATTCTGAACACTGAGAACCTGATGTCCTCGACTATATGACCCAGTCACTTGCAAGTGCACTCCTTTCTTTAACAGAAGACTGCAAATAATGTGGACTTTGATACCAAAGACTGTGACTACTCTTCTCTACTTGGTAATGTTGCCACAGATCTTGGCCAGGTCCTGTTTAAGCTCAGCAACACATATTAATTGATTTGAGCTAGTTTGAAAAGGTGCCAGGCACAACCAGCCACACTGAGCAGACAGGACATGGAAGTCTCAAAAATGTTTCAAACAGCCTGCTCTGTGGAATTTTGTCAAATATACATATGATGCCTACCAGCCTGGGGCCACCCAGGGAACATCTGCTCCCCTGGTATCCGGCAGGGATGATAATGCTATACAACATGGCATGCCAAAAGCTCATCCTCTCTGTGAGCTGATGCCAAACCAGGCTCCATATGACATCAGTTTGTCCATCTCCCAAAAAACAGACTGTGAGCTCACAGGCTCCATTTGCCTTCTGAATTATTTTGATGGGATACAAGCCTTAAGATGTAGAGATGCAAAAAGTGAGGGGAAAGACATTTGAAGGAAGATGTCAGAATTCCTCTTCAGTTGATGCCTGTAATTGTTATAGCAGTAGCACTATCTTTACTGGGATGGGTCTCTGGTTATAAACCAAGGAGAGTTCAGACTACTCTGTGGTGACCTCAGAACACACAAAGAAAGGCATTTTCCTTTCGATGATGAACAGCAATTTCTGCCTCACTTTCATCCCTCTCTCAGTTGCAGCATTTACATAACAAAACCAGACCACAGCCTGAGTAAGTGCCCTTTGCTAAGTGACAGAACATCATGGCAAGCATTTCTTAAATCTCAGCACAAAGCCATAGGTAGGTATGTGATGACACACATTGGCAGCAGGAGCGATTCTCGGCCAAAGATCCCATAAATTAAGCATGACTCAACCCACCAGGAGATAGCAAAGTGCTCCAGTGAGGCTAGTGTCCTGTGGAATGGCAGGATGGCCAGCACACAGCCTGCTTGGGTGGCATGAATTACAAGTTGTTTGCTACGGCCACCTCACAATAGTACTATTCACTAGTGCACTGGTAACACAGTGATTGGCAGATCTTTGGAACAGTGTGGTGCTGCAGCTGGATAATTCCAGCATATTCCTGGTTTAAGTACAATGAGAACATTGAATTCTAATTATGTCCCTGCTTCAGTGTCCTTTCCCTGGGCAGAACAAGCCAAAATCTATTTTCATGTCTCTCCGGTGAAGAGGCACAAGGCATAAATTTGGCCATCTAGCTGTACTGACGAATCTACTGCTGCTGTAACAAGAAAATTTCCAGTATTTATCATTTCATTCACAAAAACTTCACAGACTCATTCAACACTGAGGGAGTATCATCCCTCTTCTCACAAAAGTGGTAAAGATCTTGTAGAACAAGCAATGAAACTGAAGTTTCCTAATCAACCTTGCTCAGAGACAACTGTAGGTACAAAGAGGTAAAAATAGCTGCAAGAATGAAGTCCTGAAAGCATCATTTGAGCATTACTGATATGTAAGACTGACTGACGTGTATCTCTTTCTCTGTCACCACTGGACAGGACTTCAAATTCTTCAAATAAAGAGCTGATTTCTCCATCAACTGGATGCTGAAATACTTTTGGCTATGCTTCAGGAGCATTTGACTTACCAGAAAGTGATAATGGAAGGCACTCATGCCCGAAGTCACAGAGACTGAAGAGTTGCACAGCCATAAATTGTCTTTTAATACATCTGTGCTGCTTCTGAGCCAACACCTGCATCCAGACCCAGCATGCTGCTAGAGCTGACACCAAACCTGCATGGTGACCTTGTGTATGGCTCTACCCTTCTGAGCATGTGGACTGGCCCAGCAGCTTAGTATGTCATCAGTAGGCAGCACTCACAGCTGCTCCAGAACCAACTCTTTCAGTGTTAAAACCATCAGTCACCTATCAGTTTACAGAAGAGAACAGGCATTTCCTTTGTAAAATCACCTTCATTTAAAAGTTTATGATCTGCTCTCTGATAATCATTTTGTGGATTATGATTCCATTTGTCTACTCTGTTAAAATTTCCATGCTTTATGTTACCATACCTCCATCTTCATTTATCCAGTAGAGAAACAGATTCATTGTTCCAACTTCAGTTATTTGGTGATCTTCTCCATAGAGCCACAAAACCTGCTGGCAGCCAAACTCCAGGGCTTCTTGCTGGGCATAAATAGCAGAACCATAATTCCTTCAGAAACAAAAAGAACCAACAAAGACTTATGAGTATCTGGTTGGGTATCTTCTCATTTTTAAGCAAGATTTCATGCACGTCTACCTTATGAGTGTGTGCACTGCACAGGCACTGTTTTTTCCTGGAAAATTTTAATTGGAAGTACTCTACTAGTATTTTACTAAATCATTTGTATCTACAATCCAAAAACTTTCAAGGGCTTAAAAGCATTAACAGCTCAAACACATCCATCCAAATTATCTTAAAAACACCTCTTGTTCCATTTTCTGCACATTGCAATTAAACACCTTATGAAAGCATTTGTCTTTATTTAGCAGTTAGCATCCTCAAGAGAGCAACAATCCCCATCCAGCTCATGGTTTTAAAAAAAGCAAAACAAAACAATATACCTCATCCATATATATCAGATGAACAGATGGGTAATATATGTCAAATGAACCTCTTGGAGCACAAATACTACAAAGAGAAGAGTTATCTCCTAGTATCTTCAGGAGCTGCAAAATGGGCCTTGATGAATTCCATATCTTTGAGAAGCAAATGTTTTCCTAAAATGCTGCCTACAGAGTGAAGCTGACTGAATAATACCTGTTTATTCTGTAGCTACTTTGAGGGGAAAAAAAACCCTTTTTTGTTTTTGATGCTCAACAACCATCACACAGTCAGCAGCTCCAAAATGCTGATCATACTGGAGTCAAGTTCTCACCTCTGGGCACGAATCAAGTCAGAGCTGACTCCAGACTACTCCTTATTTTTCACAGTTTATGTATGAACGATGCACAGAATAGAATTAATATAACTCTAAAAATAAGCAAAAACTTATAAACAAAGAGTAAAAGTCTCAAAACACCAGACTGTATGAAAGAAAACTGTTTCCTTGCCCTCTGATTGTTCTACTAGCTCTCTTGAGCAGCACTTGACAGCTACTAACTTCCTGCCTAGAAAAGAAACTCCCAGGTAGGGAAAATCAGCTGTTTAAACCAAAGACAAAGAATGTATAATCGAGTCACTTATTTAGCCACTTCCAAGTTGTTTGCTCCATCAAGTCCTAAGCAACTTTACTCTGCAGGTCAAGTACTTGAGCAGTGACAATTACATTTTTACTTAACTAGTGCTTTGGCCTACTTCAGCAGAAAACTGCCAGACTTTGGCCAAGTCAATGCAGATAACTCTCTCTTGGTTTCCCTTAAACCCCCAAATTCCCCCTGCTAACTGTGCAGATGGCTTGTTGGGACAGCCTGCCAAAGAAGGAGGTCAGCAGCCAGTGCTGCACCCTGCCCAGTTGGCAGCAGGCTGCTACACTGAATGCTGCACCACTGAGGTGATATCTTCAATGTCAACTGCTGCAAGGGGAAGAGCCACAGTAGTACATGGACACCTTCCAGGTCCAGTTCATCAGCTTGAGACACTGCAAAAAATTCAACTTGGCTGTAATATTAAAACAAAAATATGCAACTGACTTGTATAAATAATATTTGCAAAGTACAATTTTGAAATCTTTGTAATCTATAGCATATTGTTTAACTACTGCATTTAATGTCTCTATTTCTGCTGGATTAGGTATTTCACTAAAAAACAAATCTCCTTTGTGAGCTAAGTCAAAAATGCAGAATAATGTTTTCTTACCCTCCCACTTTGCAGTCCCCTGTTCCTCCTTTCCAGGCTCTTACATATTTTGGATCTGCCCATAAGGATATGGGATTAAAGCTTCCACTTGCAAAGTAAGGGCCCACAGGGCTCAGGATGACATACAGTAGAGCTTTCGTTGGCTTCTTCACTCCAAGGGAAGGCTGAAAATAAGGAATGCAAACAATTCAAAAGTTACTGGTGTACTTCAAACATCAGGTGATGCAGGATCAGCTCTTGAAACACTGCTTTCAGTGGAACTGCAGCATGAAAGAGCTTTTGCCAGGACAATGCAAAATGCTGCAATGAAGAGAATATATTTATGTAACTTCCCTTCAATCCAAGCAATATAACAACCCTAAATTTATAGACTGTCATCAGTCACTTACAGCCATTCCATTTACCTATATATTATTCTAATCTTCTCAAATAGTTTCAAGCTCTTGAGAATTCAGAAATTAGCGTAAGAAGGTACTATGTAATTATATGAATTAATTGTAGCAGAAGTTTGCAGAGCCTTCTAGGGGAAGGAGTGCAGAGACCACTCCTAGCAAGAACAACAGTGGAGAAACCACTGTGAGTTGCATCAGTGATGCAGTTACAAGTTTCTCTCTTGCTACTGCTAAAACCCCTCAACCTCAAAGTTTTAATTAAAATTAACTCTCTGTTTCTAATTCCCTTTAGAAATACTATAGCCTTGACTCACACCCACACCAAACTCAGAGTACACACTAATACCTAATTGCTAAGGAGTCCCTTATAATGTCAGGTTTAGCTGGATCCAAGAATAAATTGACACAGGAACTTGTTCTTAGTTCTGTTAAAAATGTCTCTGAAAAGAGCCATCTTCATTTAGTGGGTAGTACCTTCCAAAATTTCCTCACTAAGGTCAGAATGGAGGTACGAGCTGAAATCACAAAATATGCATAGCAAATTTCTGTTCTCTTATTTTTTTTCTCCAGATTATTAGTATTTTAAAGGTGTTTGTTACCATGTCACAAATAACTGTCCTTTCAGTGCAAAACCAGAGTTCTTGCAAATTGTTTCCACTCGGAGTAGTTAATCCAGGTTTACTCCCTGTGCTCTGAGCCGATGTGCCCACTAAGTGGCAGTGTGGTCAACAGTAAATTCGTGCAGTGGCGCTACAGGTGACAAAAGAGAACACAGAAACCCAATCTGCCCCCGAACTGTAATCCTGTTATCTCCTGACTGCTGCACATTGCCCTTTTTGCATGGAAGCTTTTGCCTCGTACCTAAACACACCAGAGTTAAGCGGGGAATGAAAACGTTTCATACCTCAGTTCCAATTAAGGTAGGACGGATATACAGACTGGCAGCGGTCGAGTATGGGACCCACTCCTGCTCTACTTCCACAAGCTTCCGGATGCACTCTAACAGCTCATTCTGGTCAAATGTCTGGGAAGGAAAAGCAAATGGAGAAACACAGCTGGAGCACTCTGTGGACTTTACAGATCCATATGACAAAGGGAAAACTTAAGTATCACAGTAGGTTGCTTGGGGACGTCCTAGAAACCTTCTACCTGAAGGGGCCTACGAGCAGGCTCTACTTCCACAAGCTTCCGGATGCACTCTAACAGCTCATTCTGGTCAAATGTCTGGGAAGGAAAAGCAAATGGAGAAACACAGCTGGAGCACTCTGTGGACTTTACAGATCCATATGACAAAGGGAAAACTTAAGTATCACAGTAGGTTGCTTGGGGACGTCCTAGAAACCTTCTACCTGAAGGGGCCTACGAGCAGGCTGGAGAAGGACTCTGTTAGGAACTGATAGGACAAGACAAGGAGTAATGGGGATAAATGGAAAGAGGGGAAATTTAGATTAGATAATAGGAAGAGGGTTTTTAATGTGAGGGTGGTAAGAGACTGGCACAGGTTGCCCAGAGAGTCTGTGGCTGCCCCAACCCTGGCGGTGTTCAAAACCAGGTTGGCTAAAGCCTTGAGCAACCTGCTCTGGTGGGAGGTGTCCCTGTCCAGGTGATCTCTAAGGTCCATTCCAACCCCTTAACATACTATGACACTAACTAATGTAACAGTGATAGTCTGTAGAGACTCATAAGACTACATATATCACCTTCCTTGAGTTCATTCCTTACAGAATGTAAGGAATGGGCTTGACCATTGTGTCTTTTTGTGCAGTATCCAGAATGCCCTCCTCTTCTCCAAAATATCCTCCTGAGATAGTAAAAATAAGCCATTGACCCTTCTTGCTTCCAAAGCACGTGGAGAAAACTCCCTGTACAGCCAACACCCTCACTATGGCATGCTGCAAACTACAGCACCATTACTTCTGCAGAAGAGTGCCTTGGGTTACAACTCCAAGGGGCCAACAAGTCTCCCGGTTTTACAATAACTCCCAAGTTCTTACAGCAATAAAGCTAATAAGCTGGGGCAAAATTCACTGGCCAAGACATCAGTGTTAAAGCCGTGTTAAGTTGCTGGCATAACCAAAAATGAAAACACTCAGAGACTGGACAACTTAACTGAAGTGGAAAGAAAAGGAAGAACAATAGCACCAGAATAAATGAATCAGCTGTTTGCATGCAAATACCTGCAAAACAACACCTATTCCTCAGAAACAGGATGTGTACATCTGAGACAAAAGGGAGACAATAAAGAAAGCAAAATGCTGTGTGATTTAAAAATACAGTTCCCTTCAGTGAATGAGATCTGTCAACAAGGCCTAGCTGAACCATCAAAGAGCGTTTGATAAATGCTACACTACTGAAAATGAAAGTATGCTCTGACTTGAGGAGCATAAGACGCCTTGGCTACGTACTGGCAGAGTTGTTCTCTTTGCTGACCGTGCCATCCTGTCCATGTTGAGGGTTGGCCGGAACAGGCGAATTTTGCCATCCACTCCTCGGTAAGCCTTCATTCCTTCAAACAGCTACCCAGCCAAAACAGGAGGGAAAAGAAACCAAACAGTAATTGAGACACGTTATCTCATGATGATCTATGCAAAAGCAGAACACACCCTTTGGAAATCAAAGAGCTTCTCTTTCCCACTCACAGTACTCAAAGCATAAATGCTAACTAGTGAATCCTGGCAATACACTGAGGTGAGGTAGGATTACAGAGTTTTCATTAGGAAGACAACCTGTCTATACTTCAGATATGTCTTTCTGTGTTGGGGAACTTAGTGATAGCCTTTATTTTATCATTTCATAATTTGGTTACAGCAATTAAAATTTGTAGCATGTGTTTGACGTAACTATCTCCTCACATCCTGACTGATAACTAAGACTAAGCCAAAACAGTATTCCCCTTTACATAAAAGTTCTATAGATTTTAATTATATATATGTTTACATTTTTTAGGGCTCTGTCAAAACACATTTTGGTAGAAAGCATGGAATAAGGTAATTAAGAGAATTCTGTTAAAGTTCTTGCTGTAGTTGTAGCAAGATCTTGGTCACTTATTTCCCCCACATATCCCTGTGCTGTGGAAGGGGGTTCAGCCTGCATGAGACACAGAGGAATCAGCCTTACACTAGAGGAAGAATGCATGAAAGTGTTTTCTCTATATACTTTACAGAAAACTTCAATTAGACATAATTATCCCATCAAATTGCAGAATCCAGATGACGGATGTTGACAAACAGTCTGCCAAAAACCCCTACAACCATCAGTGCCCTCCCAGCAGAATGCCCTACAGCATCTCCTAACCACAGCAAAAAACATATGCCCGCAAAATATCCAGTTATTTTTAGTTACAGATTGATAATTTCTAGTTATACTTACAGACAGAAAACACACATATTACATAAGCTCAAACTAATATATACAAATGTACAAGTTTTATTTAAGTATTAAAGGCTCACTTAAGCTTATAGACAAAAGTTCAGATTCTTAGAATTTATTTTCTAAAGTATTGCTTTGTACATTAGATTTCAGTATAAGGTCTATGAATTTAACTGCATCACTGCTGTGAGTCTCCTCAGGCTTCTCCTCCTATGACTGTTCCACAAAAAGTAGCTGGAAATACATCCTGTGTGGTTGGAGGTCTACATATGCAGCTTTTTTTATTTGGAAAAAAGAACCCTGTACTTGTGTACAAGTAATTTTAATTAGAATCCACCAGGTTTCATTGCTATTAAATTCTATAATATTTTTCAATAAGGATGAGTGAAATGCAAAGTTTAGAAAGTTTTTGTGCAGTCCCCTGGCAGAGCTAGGTCCTTCCACATGACAAATTTTAATTGGCTTGTAACTGGGTTGCAGGAATCCCCACAATTTTCCTCAGGTTGCAATGCCAACTATGTAGCAGAAGCAGAATCAGAACCCAGAATTTTTGCCTTCAAAATTTACCTTATTCCTATGGCAATGCCAATATTATTAAAAGCGTGCACATAGTTTTGAAACAGAAAGTGTTCCTAGGAGAGACACTGTAGCTACAACAACAAAAATTTATCTTTAAATAAAAGATGGCACAGCTGGTGATATAGTTGATACCTCGATATGATTTTTATTGGGCCAGTTACTAACTAATATCACATTTTTGTAGTGCTACTTTCTTACCACAGAACACTTTTCCCCCCACCCTTCTACCAAACACATCCACAGAACTTTTAATGAGAGGGAAGAGGAAGGAATGTTACTACTAAGACTTGATCAATGGTTTGAGAGAAGTAAGAATCACATCATTACTGAAACACAAAGCCTTCTCAAGCTGTTTAATCTTTTTCTCCAAAAGAAACACTTTTAACCTTCCAGAGCTCAGTGAAACCTATTACTCATTAAAAAGGGAGACAGTAATGTGTTCCAGAAATGCTCAGCTTTAATGAATGCAACTGCTGTGGTTGCTTGATGGTTGGTTGCTACAGTGGTGTGAAAACAGTATTATCTGACATCTGTACATCACAGGAGCTGGATCTGGAGTTCAGCAGATCCAGATTATCACACTGCATCATGGAGGGCAAGGAGAAAGGGGAGGGAATGCCAAATTCATCATTTGTATTATACCCACTGTGTATTCATTGAGCCACAGCAATGACACCAGACTCTCCTCTGTCTGTCCTCTTGGCTAGAGGAAACGTGATGCAATAAGGGTAAAAGAATAAAAAAAATGGAAGAAAAAAAATAAGAGCATATTCATATTAGCAATGATTTCAGACTGGGCCAGAGGCCAAGCACTAAAGCAATATGTGACTGAGAGTGAAACATAGATTTGGGACTCCAGCGTGGTTTCTTACTTCTTGGGCAGATCAAGAGCTGCAGCCTTAGTCACAGGGGCCTGTTGTAATTTACACAGGACTTTTGGAGGCTTGGTGACTAGATGGGGAAAATCAACACACACAAAAAGTGGTGAAGGCTCAGGGACAAGCAGGGAAAAGCTTGATCCTTCCCTTTTACCAGTGGTTAAAATAAAATAATGAAAAGAAAAAAGATCAGAAATAATGAAAGAAGCACAAGCAACTCCACACACTTCAGTGGAGACACTCCCACCCACCCAGAAGTGGGAGAAATGGGCTTCCATTTCAGGGTATGTGTCCTGCTGGGTGTGAGTACAGCCCAAGCTGCTCTGGAGACACAAAAGGCAGCTTCAGACAGCAAGCAGCTAAGCACGGAAACTGTTAACCACGCTGGTTTCCGACTTAACATTTCACTTTCCAAAGTTCCTTGCTGAATATTCTCTGCTTAAACACACTTGCATATGCTGAATGCATCAGATCTAGTTCTGAGCTCTCTGGGCTTGTTTGGAGTTCCACAAACATCTGTCTAGTCTGTCCTGAAATCCAAGCTATCAACCTCTAAACCAGCTTAACAAAACTTTCACAAAGTGCATGTTCAGTCCACAAATTAAAGCTACTCTTGGAATCTCCAGCACTTCATCAAGTTACTTCAGAGACAGTAATTGGACAGATGGACTGTCAGTGAACTAGAAAGCTTGCTCAAATGAGCTTGTCACCACACAAGAAGGACTCACCTTCACCAGGCCAGAATGGTATGCGAGTTGGAATCCACAGGCCTGTGTTGCTTCTGAGTTATACTAACATAAACATAACCCTGTGGTAAATAATCCAATTCTTCTGGAAGGACATCAGTTAACAGAACAAAATGTAACTCAACGCTGATAAACTTAAGGCAGTAATAGTCCTTGTATTACAAAGCTGTGGCTTCAAGAGCTAATGAAACAAAACAGTGGTTTCCAAATCAGTTCACTACTCACTTCTATAGCATAATGCAGGGACGAGGAGGCTGGATGCAATGACAGGTTCTCAAGTGGCTTGATATAGGGTCTCTCCCATCCTGAAGCCAAGGACCATTCAATTGTCAGCATATTATCAGTGAACACAGTTCCAAATACCAAACCACTGGGGTCTGGTTTTTCCTTGAACGTCGTAGCTGGGGTGATAATCAAGTCTGAAGCCTGAAGGAACATGAAGACAAAAATGAAGTGTATCCAAATAATTAAGTCAGTCTGATTTAAAAATGATTCTGCACCAGTGAACATGGACAAACTTTAATATTTAATCTGTGGAGACATTTAATGACATAATGATTAAAGGCAGCTAACCTCTAAGTAGCTGGCAAAGTATTTATACTGTGCATGCACACATGTGCACAGTGCTGTTATACAAGAGGTAGTTAGCATATTTTGAAGCACTGTTAAGTTGAAGTACAAGGTGTAAAACCATTAAATTAGCACTGAAAATTTCTTGGACCTTTAGGTGAACACATCTGTACAAGTTCCAGAAACACCCAATTGCTGTACCTCAGAACATAAGAGGATCATCAGAAATTAATCCCCCTCACAACTAAGTAGATGTTACGCCAATTTTCCTTTAATACGTAAAACCAGTGTGAGAATTCAGAGCCAGCAGTCAGCAGATTACTTCTGTCACAATAACTTTTTCATTCACGTTCTTATTTTCCTAGAAAGATCCCATTAGCAAAGAAGGCTAAGTGTTTGCCTGCATGAGGGGCTGTAGAGACTTTCTCTTACAAGCCATCCCTAGCTGCAGACATGCACCACAGGGTCCTGTACTGGTTTTGGCTGGGACAGAGTTAATTTTCTTTATAATAGCTCCTATGGTGTGAATCATCCTAAAGAAAAGCAGGGAAAGAAGGAAAGCAGGATCTCTGGCATGTCACTCCTCTTTACACACAATTAGGGGGGAAACAACTAGAGAGCTACGAAGTGGGCAGAGTCTTGATCCACAGTCTACATTCTCTTTCTATGCCATCTGAGCATTTAAACTGTGCTGGTCAGAGGCACAAAATATCAAATATTGATATTCAAAGCTCCATCTGCCTTTCTAACATGACTCAGAAGGCATTACCCTTATTACAGACCCCTAAGTGAAATCTTACTCCTGTATGTTGGGTGCATATGGGACGCAGATATCTCAGACTATTGATCAAATGATTTGCAAGTGCACCAAAAAGGTGGTTCTGCAAGAGGTATCACTTGGACGTCTCAAACCCAGCACACATTTTGCAGAAGGAGATGAAATTATCTCCAAGCTTTTGAAAAGGAACACATGCAGACCTGTCTCTGTAAACAACTTAATTTTCAATATGCCTTAATGAACAAAGGCCTGATTTTTATTGATTGGTTGTTTTGGTTTAGGCTTTGGGGTTGTTTTGTTGGGTTGTTTTTTTTTTTTAATAATGGCTTAGATGTGAAATTAACTTAGAGCTGGAGCACATGAAGAGCTAAAAGCTTGTTTTGAACTGTTACCAATTATAGGGCTTGTCTACATCTTACATTGCATTAGCCTGGTTGAACTAATACATAATCTGATGAAACAACAATTGCTCTTTACTCTTCCCTTTATTGTTCTGACAGTGAGTGCTCCAATGGGAAAAGCACTACTTAATGATGTTCTGAAAGTAAAAATTAATTTTACCCAGCAACTTGAAAAAAAAATGGTATCACAGAAGAACATGGATCAAAATGAAAGCCACAGAGGAGTGTTTGCAATTATCCACAATGCAAGACTCAGCTCAAGAAAACACTTATGCAGGGGCAGGTTGTCAATAGGGCTTAACTGAGTATGCAGAACACAGTTATAGCCTGGGTTTTACCTCTGCACAGAACCACAACTTGTGAAGAACTCTTTCTTCCAGTGATATCAACAGCTCTCCCTGGAGTCCAGACCTCTGCCTCATTTCAGGTCATTTACATTAAGATAATGACCTTTACAATAAACTGGCCTGGGGACCAGAATTATCACATGGAGTCTCATCCCCTAGAATCCCCATCAGTGTGCTGATTTCTGCTTTTATGCCTCAGTTTGCCACTTCTTCAGTGATGGTAGCATAACTAGTTGAAAGGCAGAACTTCAAAATTGTTTGCTAAACTTATTGGGACTATCATAGCTTTTATTTAAGGATGAGGAAGGATTTTAACCTGGCTCTTCTCACAGACCCACAAGCACATGTGAGATCTCTCCATCATGTGAATTATAATTTAATTGATCAAATACAAGCACATTGTTATGATCTAATGGTTAATACAAAGGGGGTTCCAGATCCAAAGTCACTCCTATGTTGGCTCCTCAGAGATAAGAAGTGGGCCAAGTGCTCACTCTCCTGCAAGTACCCAGTGTGATGGGCACTACAGTGCCTACAGCTCACAGCAGTAGCCCACACTGCTTGGTTCTCAGTCCCAAGGACTGGGGACTCTCTGCAGTCACAAACAGAAATCACTGGACTGGATTTCAGGTTGAGTCACTCAAAGGCAGAAAGCCCAGAGAGGTTGGTAGCTACGATGCTTAACCAGAAAAGCAGCAAATAGTTTCCAGAACACAGAGCTCCTGGAGCTGTCCACTGAACAAGGAACCCACCTGCTGTTTCCCACCTCCTTCAGCAGTTAGGGAAATCTGCTTTCATTCAGCCATTCTGCCAACACCTGAATCAACAGTGTCAGGTGGAGCACTTGACCCATAACAATTCCTTCAAACAACAGCAGGAACACTCTGCCTAAGACCTAAAATATGGGCTAGACTGCACAGACCAGTAGTGCAAGAATCATTCAACAGGCAAAAAGGCAATTTCTTTCATCTTTATAATCCTGTTAAGTTCTCAGGAGCTGCATTTAACACTTCTTTTTTTTTTTTTTTTTTTTTGGCCATTACTTTCTGAAGCTCCTTTCTTAAGGCTCTTTCCCCTTATTCATTCCATTGTCTTTTTCTCTCCCTTTTTACCAAGCAGTGAGCAGTGCAAGTTAACAATGTGAAAAAGCACGTGAATCCTTCAGAATCCAAATGCTTTATATGTCAAGACACCATAAAGTGCTGCAGTACTTTCAATCTTTCTTTTCCATGGTGGGTGACATGTGAGGACAAGGGCCTGGAGAACCATCCTTGGAATACTCTCCCACAGTGTGGTGTGTGCAAAGTACTGCTAGCACCCTCAACCTCTTCTAGGTCTCTGAGTAGTAGGACACTCTATCCAACATCTCACTTGGCCTATGGACCCTTTTGGGTTCGCTTGCTCAATCAGCACCAGCAGGGGTGAAATCAAACACTCAGAAGGGCACACAAAAATTGGGGCAGAGCAAGGCCAGGTGACTAGGACCAGGGGTAGTGGTTAGGTATCAATGCCTATTGTGTTAATGTCACTCATTAAAAAATAATTGCAGCACTACCTTGATATCCCCTATAACCTTTATAAAGTGCAATTTCTTTCTTTCCTTTGCCAACATTCCCCCCAGCCCCGAAAGCAGCATGTTAAGGATGCATTAGGGATTGGAATTAGCATCCATCCACATCTCCACTGTTTGTACTGCCAACACAGAGGGAAATTTTCAACTAGGTGTGTGTTTTGCCT
This sequence comes from Acanthisitta chloris, assembly GCF_000695815.1. Taxonomy (NCBI): domain Eukaryota; kingdom Metazoa; phylum Chordata; class Aves; order Passeriformes; family Acanthisittidae; genus Acanthisitta; species Acanthisitta chloris. Next base: position 28,525 of record NW_008686549.1, on the reverse strand, counting down.
GCTTTGTTTATAAACATGCTCTCAAGCACCTTCTGACACTGCTTAATAAACCACTGAACTGGAAGGAAAACCAGCAAAAGCAGAACAAAAAGGATGAGGGAGATAAAAACAGAAACGGATGTGGTACATGGTCTATTGAGTGCAGCTATTTGGCCCCTGCTCCCTAAACTAAAAGGACAAAGACTTAGTTCCAGGTCTGCAAGCTCTCCATGGGGCAGCAGAACAGGATGTGTGTTCACAGATGGGTGTTCAAAGCAGAACATAAGATATATGTGCGTATTTCCCAGCCCAGGGCACTCTGGTAAGAAATAGGAAGAATCTGATTGTCCTGCCTATAGTAGGCAAAACGGAGTAGTGGAGAACCAGTTGGATACTGCTGATTTTCAGTGCTTATATAGCAGCACTATACCTGCAAACAGCCACTGGCCCAGACAGACACATTCTTTTTTGAAAGGCTCTCATATAAAAAATGCCTGCTGATTCCAGTGCAACTTCTTCCAGAGTGCAGCTTTACCCAAGTAAAGAAGATATAATGTGACCTCCTGAAACTAAAATTCATCATTTGATCAAAACAGATATTTTCAATGATGAGCTGGGTCAAATTAAAAGTGATGTAGTGGTCAGTGTCAATTCTAACCGAAGTGTAACAAGACATCCTGGTGCCTCTAGCCAAGCTGTCGGTTTAATGCTTGTTCTACCCAGATTTTGCAACAGCCTTAAGTGGATTTGGAGCTGACAGCAGCCCCTGGCCAGAGCTGTTCTCTCATTACTGCATTCCTACCTTTCTTACCCTAGACAGCTGTCTTGGATAGACACAGATGGCACAGGCATATTTTGTCCTACTCTTCCCACCAAGTTTTGTCAATACCTTCCCCAATGATCCTTGGCTGTGCACTGAAAGTACTAAGCCATAAGCAGTAGTTTGTGCAGCTGTAACAGGTGTAGCTCATTTGACATACCCAAACTTTTCTAAACACTGTGCTGGGCCAAGCATTTCTATCACTTACTGGAGTGAAACCAGAGCTGGCAGCCTGAGCTGTAAAATAGCTTACCTAACCACAGCAGCAAGTTTCAGCAGAGATCCTCCAAACCTTAACTCAGTGAGACTGACTAACTATTCTGGTGAAATAAGTAACGTCTCTGACTGCCATCAAGATCACAAAGCAAAAATCATTTTTATTACTTATGCTGAGTTTGTAAGCATATCCTAGGAAAGATCAGGAGCTTCTGATGCAATAGCAAACACAGAAGCATAGGCAAAATCAAGTAACTTGTTTTGCCCTTGCACTTCTGAACAGCAAAAATGTGGTTGCAGCAGTGGAGCAAATTTGGAGGAGACAGATTACAAAGAACATGAGGAATTAGTAATCCCTTTATGGTATAAAGGAGAAAGGTAACAAAATATATCTGGGAGGAGTTGGAGAGAATGAGTTAGGACTAAACAGACCAGTTTTCAGGAGGGCTCCAGGGATGAGGATACTTTCCTGCCTTTCAGTCCTTATGGCTGTGACACCCTCATCATTGCTTTTGGGCCCTTCCCAGCACACACATCTCTCTCTATCCCAGGAAACAATTCCTTCTGATGGAGCAGCTACATTCACCCCACAGCACCTTCTACCTGGCCTCTTGAACCTGAGGTTCCTTCTATATGACAGGCTGAGGAGAAAAGGTTTGCAGTGCCAAAGAGAGTCAGTGACAGGGAACTTTGCTTCAGACCCTTCCCCAGCTCTGTTGCCCTTCTCTGGACATGCTCCAGCACCTCAATGTCTTTTCTGAAGTGAGGGGCCAAAAGCTCAAGCCATGATTTGAGGCACAGCCTCACCAGTTCCCAGTACAGGGGGACAGTCCCTGCCCTGGTCCTGTTGGCCACACTATTGCTGATCCAAGCAAGGATCCCATTGACCCTGGATGGCCATTGGGCCTCTTGGTCACCCAGGCACACTGCTGGCTCATGTTCAGCCTGTTGGCCAGTACTCCCAGGTCCTTTTCCACCAGAGCCTCCCACCACATGGGGCTTCTTTCTGCAGCCAGATATCATGGATTATGCTCAATAGCTACTACTGCACAAAAACAGGCTGAGAGGAATCAGGGGCAACACACCACCTCTCCCATCAGAGCAGACAGCAGCATTGCAGGCTATGCAAATAGAAAGTTGGAAAAGGTTATGTGAGGTGTTTGGGCAACTGGTATTTTCCTCCTCCACCGGGAAAAAAACAAGCAATCGCCTATTCCCAGACGTTGTCTTCAAAATAGAAATGCTGAATACTGCTCTAGTAGATGAAACCAACTGCAGCCTCTTGTAGCAGGTGTTATTTTTGTCTAGTTTGTCAGGCTTACTACCTCTATGTTCACTAATCACTAGCCACACAACAGCAGCATTTACAGTCAAAGAAAGAGGAGACTTATGTCCTACAGGCCTTAAGTAAACCAGGGACTGTGGGTTTGCTCCTTTTCCCATCACCTTCTCTGGAAAAAACTCTGTTTTCTGGGGCACAGGCCATGGTTTCTGTACAAGGCTAAACCCTGTATGGCTCTGATCACAATAATAAATTCTATAGTAGAAATAATGAGCACAATAAAAGTTTTATCAACTCAAAACAGAGTAAGATAGTCAAATAAATTCTTAGAAATCTATTACACACTTGTAAGTATAAGAGTAATGTAAATGTAAGCTATCCTATAATCCCTCTACCATCAATACTATTTTAAATTTACAGCAGAGCCTGAGGCTTGAGAATGGAAAGTGTGCCAAGATGTAAGACTTGAGCAGGAATAAAGCACTAATTTTCCTGCTATAAAAAAAATTAGATACAAAATATTAAAAGTATCTTCTGCAACCCCAGGGAGAATATCCAGAAATCTTTCAACATAAAGCTTCCCTGGACTTTGTCTGAGAATATGTTAGCACATGTAATTGGACTGAGGCCTGGAATCATTGCATCAAGTTGACTGTGCACTTGGTGATAAACCACAGAACAAATGACAAAGCAAAAGAGAGTCAAGGCTCTGCATCAGTATGAGTCAATCTTGGAAAGAACAGAAAATATGGCTGGAAGGACCTTGTCTAGTCCATCCTTTGCAAGGCATCTAACCTAAACTATTCATAACAGATACTTACAAAATATTTGTCAAACCAAGGAATGAAATTCTGCTACACTCTGTAAGCAATGGGAAGGGAAGAAGGGCAGCACAACATACTCCTGCTTCTTTAACCTTTCCCCTGGTCTGACAGCTGCTCCAACTCTGATGCAGGAATGTTTGATCTGGGGCAGGAGGCAGGGAAGTAAACCTGCTCTGACAAGACAACAGATAAGTGGTTGGAATCGAAATAAACTTCTTGCCTTAGAGAATGAAAAGGGCACCTAGGGCAGCAGCACAGCTGAAAATAGAGTCTGAAGCTCCCAAAACACCTCAGAAGGGAAATAAATATGTTGGAAAGCTACAGTCAGGCTAGACTATAGAGGAAGCAGTGAAGAAACCTATTTTGCCCTACAAACCACTCAAGCACATGGATAGTGCATAATATTATTTATTTAAATAGCACTACCTAAATTTAAATGTTTTCCCTATGTTGCTGACATGCTGCCTGCACAACCTCCCCCTGATTGGATCCAAAGCCCATTTAAGTTGGTCAAGAACCTTTCCTCCAGCTTTGCAGGAATTTGGATTGTAAGGGAAGCAAAACTACCTGAATCTTTATAGCCTCACTTTATATTCCCACTTCAGGAAAATTACAGGGATTAATAATTGTGGGTTTTTTCCTCCCTTACTCATTAGTCTGTTCTCCCCTGACAAGTTCCAGAAGGCATATGTTTTTAAAGTTAAGAAAGATGCAGGAATGAGGTTCCTACAGATCCTAAGGAAACCTTCTATCTGATATAAAGGAATTCTTAAGGAAAGCATCTATTTGATTTTAAAGTGGTATATCTCCTCTACTCCAGTTAATGGTATTTTCATTATTCTATGAAAACCAGTCATCTAGTATCTCATCTATCAAAAAAAAATAAAGCATTTAAAATATGATTACCTCTATAAAATACAAAACACCTAAGTTCTGACAAGACTATTGAACATAGGAACAAAAATTAGACACATTATTGCATTTTTGTCCTAGAAACCATTTTTGTTTGCTGACAGCTACTGCAGTTAACTAAGTGGGGTGACCACAAAGTGTGAGCAGACTTTAATGCAGCCATTGCACTGGTCTGAAAAACACTCTGCTGTGCCTCACTGTTACTGCTGGTTGAGTCAGCTATCCAAAAATCCTCTCTGGCCATGCAACTGCACTTCATTTTTGCAATGTAGATATACCTGAGCTTTAGATTAGAAAGAAGCAATCCATATAGGGAAACACAGACTACAAGTCTGTAATAGCAGAAAGTCCTCTCATAGACTTGTATGCAAACATTTCCATAAAAACAAAACTAGGATCATTCTTCACTAATGGAACATATTAACTAATTAACTTATTCATATGATTCACTATTGGTACATACTGCTTCTTCTCAGAAGATCTGACAGCTTGGTTAATGCAATTCCTGCTTCTGTGCTCTCCTTGCCTCACAACCACTGTATTTCTGCATTGTAGCATAAACATCATGTTCCATTTTTAGAAAGAGTTTGCCTGGGAGAAGGTTTGAGCCTAACACAAGCTGAGGACTCACAGTGGCCTGTGACAGAAAACTGGATCTCTGACATTTCACCCACAGCACATCTTTGCACAGCAGCACAGTCTTTGAGATGTTCAACTAACACTGGATGAAAACAAGCCTCATAAATTTGGTCACCAAGATTTAAGACACTCCTGTCTCCTGATTCAGGAAACATCATTTCTATTTCACATGCAACAAAAAATGAGATATTTACATCTAAGTCTCTCTAAAAGAAGTAGCCATGTTGAAGGAAGAAATGAATTCCAAACCTAAGGTTCAGACAAGCAAGCTGAAATATTTCCCCTAAGTAGCCTGGGCAGTTACAAACGTGTTATGTGGAATAGCCAAGAATAGAACCATAATCTCACATGTCCAAGTCCTGAGCAGTTGCAATTAAATCTTCTTACCCTGGTTTTAATAAGCTTGCAGACATGCAGGGAAGTGGATCCATGGAATGCAGGCATTCAGTAGTTAGCATTTCACAAGGAATTTCAAAAACTTTTGGAAATATAAAATGCTTTTTATCTTACAGTCTCCTACACAGAGGTTACAGAAATAATTTCATTCTGCTAACCACACCTGCCTTTTTCTCTTACCCCATCTCCCTTTCACACTGGTAGACAGAAGACAAATTTACAAATTGACATTAAATTCAGTGTTTGATCTGCCACATTTTGCCATTTCATTCCATTCAGTACTTTCTCAGAAACAGGGTCTAAACACAGGATTAACATAAACCTCTTCCAGCTCTCCAGGCTGTTAGTTCATGAAGAGTTAGGATACAGAGGCAGAAGCAAACAAAGCCAAGAGAATCCTATAAAAAAAGAAGACTAAATTCTCTTCTTAAATTGCAGTTCCTATTCATGTGTGCTCAGCAAAAAAACCATTTAATATCAAAACTGGGGACTTGATATCAGTGACATCAAAATTTCAGAAATCTTGGTAACAGGTAGGGGCACTATAGATTTTATAAGTTTTGGAGTCAGTAAGTTTATAAGTTTCCTTTGGGAATCATTTGCTGGTGCTAAGCTTTGCATTTTAAAAGCAATTCTTCATCTTGGGAAAAATAAATCCAGAAAATGACCCAAACTTAATGGAATCTCCAAAATTCTAGTACAGTTTCTGTGCTTTTACAGACACCAACTACAGCTTAAACTGCTACTTAAAAGGAAGATAAATTATCACTCCCTCTGTGCTATAAATCAACTCAGCCACACTGTCCACTGGCTGTTTTTTCTAGCTATTTCCTTTTATCTTGGCTAAAAGCTCCTGTTATTTGTTGAAGACAATTAGCTTTATTTGCAAATCCTTCAGCTTCAGATAATGGGACAATCAGTTCCTCTACTACAGCTTAGAAAATCTATTTGCTGAAATCTTGCAACTATTTGAAGAACATTACCCACTTGAAGAGAAACACAGAACCACTTGCCATCAAGCTAAAGCTGAAGAGAGCTGCTACAGATCTTAAATTCTTTCCTAACAACTGAAACAAAAGCAGTAGAAATGTAAGTCAGTCTGGCCCAGCTGTAATAGTCATATTCAAAAGAGTTTGTGCCATGCCTGTGTGGATACAGAATACCACAGAAACCACACAGCACTCAGCCTGCTCTGTGCTGCAGCTGGTTTCCCCCTGAGCAGGTGAAGATGAGAGAGTGGATTTGATTGCAAATCACCTGAAATAACTCTGCAGCATGTACATACCTGCTAGGAGGCATAATCAGGTGGTGTGAAGGTATCATGATCTAATAATATTATTAATTGCCAATCTTTTTGTCACATATGACAAAAAACAAGTAATGTTATTGCTGTTGATAAAAAGCTGGAGTCGATACAAACAAAATAAAATCAGAATGACCTTTTCTAAAGCAGTGCCCTACTGTTATGACAACCACAGAACTGGCCTCTAGCTTGGCATCTTGATCTAATGGTGGCTACAGCTATGTACTTCCATGGAAATGATACAGAGATGACCTACCAAATGGTAACTGACACTTTAGCTTAGGAGGATCAGATTGGACATCAGAGAAAAAATCCTTTTCTTTAAGAGAGTAGCCCAGCCCTGTGTTCACCAGACAAAGCCACAACTGACCTGGGCTGGTGCTGCTTAGGGTCCCATTTCCATGGGAGAATGGACTAAATGGCCTAAGGTTCCTATACACAAAATATTTGAGATGCCTTATGGTGTAATGTTATACACAAACACATATATACAGACCTCCAACTGGTCATCCTTCTTTTCCTGCTTCAAAGCAGTTTATGTAAGAGATGATTTTCCATATACCTGTTTTTGGGAACTACTGCTCATCACAGCAACAAGATATTGGTAAATTTCTATAACAAACTTTTCCTTATATAACTTCACATTAAAGAAATCTGCTGCTTGAACAAAGTTAAAAATGAGGTTTAATATAGAATTTAAAATGGCATTTCAGGGCATTCTCCTAACATCCCCTCCTAACCCCCAAACCACAGAAGAATCAACAGCTGCAACATGACAAAAAGCCTCACTAAGTGCCCACATGCTTTGCCAGGTAAATAATTTATCAATGTCAGTAGAAAATGACAAATGAGGACAAGCTGGGGAGGAAGAGATTAAAAACATACAAACCATGTCAACTGCTTTGTATTTGTTAGCCTTGTACACAATGTGGTAACTATAATGCGTGTATTCCCTCATTCTAAAAACACTACAGTGTTTCCTTGATCCATGTTCTGAGCATGTCAGAAACTTTACCTACTGCTCATATAAAATGAAGACACAAGAAAAGTGCAATTTACTTCCTAAACTCTTCAAGGAGTGAAATTTTCACCACGTCACACTAATGTGCCAATGTGAGTCAATCTGAGTCAATTAGCTCAGATTTTTAAGAGATGTTTCAAAAATTAGACTGTTCTGCATGTTATATATTTTCAGTCTAAGCATTGGAGGGAAAGCAAGAAAAAATCTTTAAAAAAAAAGGGTTGGAGAATTGTTTTTTCTTTGTCACTGTCAGCAACATTTTCACATATAAAATAGAGCTTAAAATTGTCTATTACATCAAAATTAATTGGCCCCTCTCTCAAAGCCCAGAGTAAGGAATCTTATATCCCACTATACCTAGCACAATAGACCCACTAGGGTTTTGTTAGTATAAATATGTTTATGAATCACAGTAATGTAAAACCTTCATTGGCAATCCCTCAATTTGGACCACAAATGCCTACATTAGAAATAAGTTTTCAGTTTCTTCTGGTGTAAAATACACTACAGTTTAGATTCTGTGGAAAAACTGTCAGAGATTCTGGTTGGGGTTTATTTGTAGGTTATACCTATGGAGTGGAAATAATCTTTGGGCTCTAATTTGTACAACACCTAGCACAGTGACAGCTAGAAAATTCGGTATATCCAGCATCTCACACGGCTAGACATGAGCTAGCTTCAAACTGGAAGTCATGCAGACTTACTAGCATAGCACTGTACTCTGTCTCACAAGTCCAAGAGCCCAACAGGGATTATCAGTTTGAGCACAGCACTACACTAACCTGCCTATATAGCATCCAGTGTGCCATGGGCTCACATCCCACTGGCTCAGAGCCTGGGAAGGTTGGATCTGTCTGCAAAAAAACATGAGGGAGCACTCAGAGTTACTTAGAGTAGCCTGAGGAGCCATTCAGATACAGAAGCTCCACTTAAACATTCTTCATTCCACCACAGATCTTCATGTTAGCAAATCAATCCAGATCCACTTGGAAACTACAGCTACTTTGTTCTGCTTTGGTGTAGCAGACTAGCCAGTATTCTCTGGAAACATTTAATAGGCCATTAAAAATTAAAACAAAAGAACTGAACTTGTCACCAATAAGATGGCAAACTAATCTTCCAATAACTTCAGATCACTGAAACACAGAGTAACTTAATAGGAGTGGGTAAGACCTTCTTAAAGTGCTCCTTGTATCAGTCTCAAAGAGAAAAATGTACTCCATGACAAAAGGTTATGGAAAAATAATCTAGTCTATCTGGATATGGATTGATAACATGAGGGAAAGAAACTGCAGTCATAGATGGCTTTAGTTTCATAAGACCAAGATTTATGAACTCAAAGTCAGAACTAATACACACAAAGTCCAACAACATTCATCCTGTCTCCTGACAGTACAATAAGCAGAATGAAGGCATTAAAGACATTACCAGATTTTTAATCATAAAAATTAAGTGCCTTAGACATGACAGTGTGCTATTTCATGGTTATTACTGACATGTGTAAGAGCAAAACCACATATGTGCATTTTTTGACTCGACTTTCCAAACACCACTCAGCAGTACAGAGCATGATTGCACTTTCCATTACTGGCTTCACATTCCCCTCGTAGAGATCCAATGCTGACAATAGGTTTTGGTCACAAATCAGTCAGATATTTAAATGAACAAATATGCAAATATGTGCAGCTGGGGCAAGGAGAAAGATCACTCTTGTGAAAGGAGCTGGGCAGATAAATCCTGGAGCTCTGACACTTTCTATAATACAGGAAACTCCAGCATAGTCACTATTTCCTTCAATGTTTCTTAGCTGTTCCAAGGTCACTGGGCATGTGTCAACTGTAAACACCACACATTGAGTATCACAGACCTGTCATGATGGGAATTCTAACTGCAGAAGTGAGTGAAATTAAGGCAGTTCAGCAGCAGTTAAAATTAACCAAAGGGCCATTCTGAGCCAATGCCTTAAGAGAAGTCCATGAGAATGGAAAACAGCAATCAGTTGGCAAGGGGCTCACTGCCTGCTAGAAACTGGAGGTAACATTCATTCCTTCCCCTCCAGTGTTCAGGGACTCTCCAAGTCCACCTTTCCAAGTCAGGCACAAATTGCAGCACAGTTCAAAGCAGCTCAGCCCACCTAAAAAGGGCAGCACTGCATTCTAAAAAGAAATGTCTTCAGAGGGCTAATCTGGCATTCAAACATTGGGCATGATCCACTGTAAACAATATGTTTTATGTAAGCTTTAACCAAAACCATACCCTGTTTTCTGCATTCCCACAATCTTGGACTGCTTAGACTACTGGCACAAAATTGCAGCTTTCTTCAGCACAGTCAGCCCCATGGGTCAACGTCATTCCTTTGAAATATTATTAGCTATAGTTTCTGAAATTGTAACTGTAAGTGTCTTCCATATAAATGTTTGTGAAGTTCCCTAGAATGAATCCAGGCTATTTTACTTGCCATTTTCTGGTGCTGGTTTTTCTGTCATTTATAAAGTTTTTCTTCTTAATTTGAGGATGAAGTAAAAGAGACTGGAAATAATTACTATAATGCATGAAACTACAACCAATACCTATGTTCCCACCTTAACTTCTATACACATACCTCCCATAGCACAATATTTTCTAGAAATCTCTACCCCTTTCTGGTAACTGCAGCTAGTCTTCAGAAACAGAGCCATAAGGCAGGAATGGACTTATAAATTAGACTTCAGCCTGAGCCAGCTGCTTTTTTTTAAGCATTATTCCCTTTATGACCATCTGTCCCACCTGCTAATATATTTTTCCCCTCACACAGCCTCTCCACTACAATGATTTGCTATTCTGGCTGACATACAAGTATCAATGGAAAGGAACCTGGATTTAATCCAGCTTTGTGCCACCCAATGTTTGAAGCTTTTGTAGGGCACCTGCTTGACTGTTAGTATAATTAAATCTGCCTTAAGTCTGCTTTAGTTCATGCCCAGTTCACCTATGACCCAAGCACTGTCAGAGTGTGTTGTCACTCTTCTTTCTGGACTGCTTTAATGAGTGAGGGAAACAGTTCAGAGTGGTTACACAGAGTCTCCTCTCTGTAAAGCAGTTCTTATTCTTAAATACACCAGCACACTCTACTGAATGACTCTGCTGAGATTTATCCTGTCTATTTATTGAAAGTGAATTCACAAAACAGCCCTGCACTCCATACTTGTGAATTGCTGGGGTTTCAAAACTGGCTGCATGCCTGAGTTTGTCAACATTTTCCAAATCAGACCGTCTGGCTGAAAAGTCATCCTAAATCTTCCTCCTAGGGCAGAACTGCCAGGGAGACACAATGCAAAGAAATGAGGAAGAGAAGAACTGGGAAGGGCTGAGAATGAGGAAATAGAAATTAAATGGCATGTTGCTACATGGAGAAATTCTGCAGCCATGCTCAAGAATTCATTGCTGTTTTCAATGAGACCAGCATCAGAATAAACCATATCAAGGAGTCCAACATAATTATTGCAGCACTTATTTTCCATATCTGGTTAAAGCCTGGCAACTAAAAAGGGAAGTAACTAGTTTAGCATAGTTCAGGAGATTGCGCAGCAGTGACACTGCCCAAAAAAACCAGGAAGAATATGACAAAGTGTATCATGATAATTTCATCTCATGCACTACTGACAACAGCCAGAAATAAAAGGAGGGAACTGCTGAGAAAGCACATGTGAAGTCACTTCTTCTGGGTACTAATTTTATATGTCTGCAAAATACAGATGAGGCTTTTGAAAGATTGCAAAGCAGGGAGAGGGGGAGAAAAAGAATTACAGATGTGTGGCATAGAATAACGGCAAAAGAAGTATAAAAGGCAAGAAAAAAGGGAGTGAGGACAAAAAGTAGAATTCAAAGGAGCACATGCTGATGGGCTTTACATTTCCAAAAGAACATTGAAAGTTGTCATCTGTGTCCATACAGTGTTTAAAATGAGCTTAGTTACTAGCACTGCATTCAGGAAAGAAGCAGAGGAAGAGAATGATATCTTAACTGAGCTCAGTTCTAAGCATAAGATTTAAATAAAAAGAGAGGGATGCAATTTCATGTGAGTTTCTGGCAGATGCTCAGCATTCCTTATTATCATAGCCCTGTTTGCTTGTGGAGTGCTGATCATGTGCCAGAGCTGCAGAGTGCTTTGGAGTCCTTCCGAGATCCTTAGCTCTGCAACTTCGGGACCAGATGGAAAAACCTTCTTATGAACACCATTCAGAATGCCAAAGTTTAACAAATAACAGAGTGCCACGGAGATGTTGTTTGGAAAGAGACCTTAATGGGGGGACTCACTCTTTATTTCTATTGCTCTGGAAGTAGGTAAGAGTTAAAATTAAAGTCACCTATACCATTTTAATGTTAATGACTACTAACCTTTTAGCTGGAACTGAAACTGTAATAAATACAAGTTCTTCTTGTAACACTCTTCATTTCTACATTGAAAACACACTCAGCAAATGCAACTTCCAGAATTATTTACAGAATTATGACATTCAAGCATGTCAGTAGCTATGAACACCTGCACAACAGTCATTTCCATGTTACGGATACTGGCCGAAATGCCACTGAAATGCTTCAGACACTCATCTCTTAACAAACAGCATACCTTGAAAGATTCTGTCGTATCCTTTGCTGTTTCTCCTGAACACCCTCCGGCCGTGCACTCATTCTGACAGCCCTGGAACAAACAGAACGAGAGGAAATCTAATCCAGTGCACATTGCAGAACAGTTGATACACAGTTAATTCATTTTAGGGACAGACTGTATTGAATTATCAGACATTGTCATCAGTAAATATGTTAGCAAGAACTTTGAGGTAGTTTCGTAGCACAACTTTCCACCTTTGGGGCTTCTAGTTTTACTTCAGTTACATTATTTTGCACAACTGTATTTAGGGACTTTACAGGAGAGGCAACATCCAAGATTAGATTATCACTCTGAACTGCAGAAGGAGATGGGCAATATATAAAGTCTTTCATTCAAAGCTGAATAAATAAATTGTGTTTTTACACAATTCCATCAGAGCCAAGTTTCTCTACTGAAGCATCCACCTAACAGGTTTGCTTTTGCCTTTTCTCAGAGAAGCCTAAGCAGGCAGAAAGGAAGGAAAGAGGAAGGAATTGGTTTGGTTAAATCCTTCATTAAATGGAGACAGTGATGCCCACCTCTAGGAATAAATAATATTATGAATTGTCTATTATGCTGAACTTCAGGCTTCTGCCACTGCCAAAGCTAGAAAAGAACTGAAAAAAGGTGCTCGTTCTAGACATCCTTGTGTTTGGCAACAGAGACAACAGACAAGTGCAAGCCATTTACCTAAAACAAGATTTCCAGTTCCCACAGCATCAAGCCAACATCTTTGTGGACCCTCCTGCACTGGCTAGACCTTCCCTGCCAGTGGCCTCTACATCCATATTGCACCCAACAGCACGGAACAAAATATACGAGTACAGCCCTGACAGCATTTCTTGTTTCTCAGCAGCCTTTAACTGCTGAAAAGGTGAAGTGAGGGCAGAGGTTTGGGAGAGGGAAGAAGGCACCAGAAGAGAGAGGTTTAGGTGATGGGCCATGAAGGGAATGGCTAGGACAATGGTACAAGAGAAGCACAGCTGGCAATGGAGAGGATGGCAGAAGGGAGTGCCAGCTGCTGAGATGAACCCAGTTTGGGTGGGCATGGGGAAACAGATGTGCTGGTCAGAGAGGCTGTTTAAAGGGGTGAAGAAAAGACAGAGGCACTAAGGGATGTTACTGCTAGGGCTGACAGACAAAGGACTTTCAACCTTACATGCAAAAAGCCCTAGCTAGAGCCTGCACTGGCTGCTCATCACATGGTGGTTACCTCACCCTGCCACCCCTCAGCCTTGCTGAATCTTGGGTGGGAACTCCCAGACCAGGTGGCAAAGCCCCAGATCACAGGTATAATTCCCTGAAGGAAAGGTGCACAGGAAACCTTCCATGGTCAGCCTGTGAGATCCCAAGCTCTTACCCGGGGAGCAGATCTCACCCTACCAAGTGAGCTGCATGCAGGGTGGATGGCAGTATCAGGGAGACAGCACAGTCCTGCACAGCCACCAAACTGTGGGGCCAGGGCTGGCACCACAGGGCTCACAGGCTGTGAGGCATGACACACACAAAGCAAACAACATGATTCTTTCGCCTTTTGCAGATCCTGGGGATATGGTGTTAAATGAAGCCAACAGTACCTTCAGTGGGCCTTCAACAGATCACAGGCTTGCTACCAACAAAAGAAAATGCAGAACTCCCAGCCACAGCAGAACTCACTTCCTCTCCCCTCCCACCCTGAGGCCCCAGGGAGGCCACAGCATCCCTCCTGCTGCCTTTTCTCACCATCAGCTTTAACCCTTCTGTTCCTCTTTCTAACCCTCTACAGTGAGACAGGCAAACAAGGCTACAGGATCCTTCCTATGCACTAAAGGAGGTTCTGCCAAGAGAAATCACAATGTACCAATATGCTTTACCTTTTCTTATAAATGTGTTTTGCTTGCCTTAAAACTTAGTGTTTTCTACACCAGAAAGACAAGACTTTGGTAGAGTGTACCGTGGCATCCAGTGTCAGAGTCTAAGCAGGACTAAAGTGTTCCCCAAACTGAGGGACACTGGATACTAGTAAGTCTTTGCTTTTCCTGTAATTCTTCAAATACTTCCAAATTCAGTGGCAAAATCCAGGAAAGTCTTCATGACATCATCAGTTTATATTAGCTACATATTCTGCAGATGAATTAATAACCAGAATTTCTTAAGGACTCCATTGCTGTCTTTTGTCTAATATCTAGTATGCCAAGTTGGATTTTCTAATAATAATCACTGGTGACAGCAAATACTGACAAATACTCAACCATTATGTTTCAGTTTCTTTCTGCCTCTGCTTTATGAATTTGCCCGAAGCAACTGCTGGCATCAACACAGAGAGAACCAAAGCTGGATACAGTTTAATATTCTCTTTCATGATGTTTTTTAAAGATAGGAAACTCCTATGTGAATTTCAAGCAAAGACCACCTACAGGAGCAGGCCCTGGGAGCTCAATCATGTTGCCCTTCAGTTCAAGGTTCCCATTGAACTCAGTGAAGTCAACAGCCCAATTTTTGGGCATGTGCCATGGGACTGATCCTGTTCTCCATGAAGCCATTATGTTTTACAGATTTAACTCATATTAAAAGCAAGTAACTGCCTTCGTTAACCACACTGAGATTAAATTGTGTTAATCCCTCGGCACTAGAAAGACATACCACAATTACTTCCTAATTGATGGAGTCATATTTTAATGGCTCCATGGCTTATAAATCTGAAACATGTTGCTAAATGCAATAGGGACAATTACTCCCTGGTTTAGTGCCAACATTGCCAAGGGAGATATGCCAAGCATAAATTTGCCCTTTGTGTTTAATAGCATGGTAGATTTAAAACTGCATCCATTAAAACACTGGTGTTATCCTGAAGATACACTTGAGCCACTGGGTCAATGTCTCCCCAAAAGTCACTCAAGACTGTATCAAGTTGCTGTGCAATTACATAAGCATGACATTATTTCCTATGCTGTGTGGGAGAGCTATCAAGGATTTCTCTATGGTGTATGTAATTGCTTTTTCTGAATTGGAAATAGAACAGTATTTCAAAGTTTTCCTTCAAAAATACTGAAATAGCACACTGATTTAATCATTCCTGTAAAGCCTGTTGAGAAAAAAAGTGTAAAGCATTACACTAGATTAAACTTTGATTAAAAAGTGGGGTTTATATGTCATTTCTTTACTGTGAAATACTACTAAAATAAAGAGCTGGTGATAAGTAATTCTGTCTTTACTTTTATAGGTGATCTCAATGCCATAATGATCATTGCAATTCCTTTAGTGTTTACAAAAGTCATCACAATGTACACAGCTAGATAACAGAGCTCCCTCACATGAGTCCTCACTCCCAATCTAACCCTTACACGAAGAGTCAAGCTTTAGAGGGGTTAGTCTCCTCTCTGTGTGAAGGACCATTGTGTATGCAACACCAGCACTTTTGGAGGTGGTGTTCTTAATTGCTGTCACCTGCACTTCTGCTGGAGCTTTCCCAAACCTGAACATTCAGCTTCTGCATTTGGTCCTCAAACTGCTTTAGACATATATGTTCAACATCATTTAGCATCATGATGCTGCAGTCAGTGCCACTTTGCTTTCCCTGCTGTCTCTGCTATTCTGTTACAGGCATAAGATCCCATAGCCCAGGTACTAACCTGCAAGAGCACACAATCAACTTCACTATTACCACACCTCTAGTTACACCTTTAGGGGATCCTCCTGCCATCTCACAGCTTCTTCAAAACAGAGAATCTACCTCTTGTCTGCAGTCAGGTAACTCATCCTTCAGCTGAAAGGACCCTCTGCTCCTAAAATAGGCCCATCCCCTCCCTAAGCTTCCTCGACTACATGAGTCTGACTGTTTTTCCAGTGCCTTCACACTTGGTGGCTTTTGACACACCCAGTGGGAGCACCAATGCCTTTGCTCTTGTTTGGGACTATCTGTTTTAGGAGCTGTGATTCTGCCAGATGCTCTGGCAAACTGCTGTGCTTAGGTTTCAGCCACTCCACTATCTCACAGGCTTATATTCAGTTATGAAACAGGAACTGAAGATTATCAGAAACTTCATCACTGCAAACTTAAGCTGCAAACTGCACTTCTTTAATCTATAGTATACAAGATCATTTTATATAAAAATGACACCAGTCCTCAAAACAGAATTTGCTGTTACCTCTACATGCCATGCAGTTTGTCACCCTTTTCCAAAGAAAACCAATTCTTTAATCAGTTCTGCACTCACTTCATTTTCCCTCTTGTTTCATAACTCTTACCACCTGGGAATGGAAAACTTTCCCTGGCAGAAAGCAGGAGTAAAAAAATAAATTTAAAATATTTTCTACAGAGCTCACACTTTCAGCAAGGAAATCACATTGGCTGCTTTTCAAAACAACTCAAGATCTGCAGTTTCACAAAATCCTTAGTCACCTTTTTGGGCTTCACCAGTGTGTGCTTATCAAAGTCACCCACAGACAGCTCTGATGTCTCCACGCTGAGTGAGAATTTCATCAACAGCACCAGGGCCCTGGTGGAGTATTACCAGTGACAGGGAACAGCTGAAAACCCAATTTCATGCTGACAGTGCTTTTTTTTTGGCAGGCTATGGCTATTCATGGAGTATGAGAACCTAGAGAAGCAAATAAGCCACAGATATGCAGTTATGACTGCATAAAGTTCCTTCTACTGAGGCAACTCCATCTCCCACCATGCAGAGAAACAAACACTATCCTATCTTATTGCCATCATCAGACCCTAGGAAAGATGGAGTGGGAGCTTCCTCTCAGTC
This sequence comes from Acanthisitta chloris, assembly GCF_000695815.1. Classification (NCBI taxonomy): domain Eukaryota; kingdom Metazoa; phylum Chordata; class Aves; order Passeriformes; family Acanthisittidae; genus Acanthisitta; species Acanthisitta chloris. Next base: position 11,764 of record NW_008686549.1, on the reverse strand, counting down.
AGAAGTCATATGGAAAAAAAGTTTTCCACGATGAAAGTCCTTTCCAAGACATTTCTCCAAGCTAAACCAGCTCCTTATTGCTTTTTCACGTGCTTGCTTCTGTCTACTAAGTGTCTGAGAAATCTTTCATGCTCTAATTTACACTGGAAGGACAATTAAATTAGAATACTTAGCAGATTGCAGGAACCTAGAAGATCAATAAATTCAGTACATGACTTACAGCACAGTACTGCCCACAGGCAAGCCAAATCAGGTGTATGATGACAGGCACCTTGTCACTCAAAGCAGAGCTGCCATTCTTCTCAGGTATAGAGTCCAATGTGCACAAATACCATATATTCTATGTATTGCTACAGTCGTATAAAAACACTTCCATGACTTCAAAGCAGCTTTCATCTGTCCCTAGGAAATGTTAATACAATTTGCCAGCCACACCACATAAAAAATGAACTTGCAGGAAAAACAGTAACGATGTTCACAGCTTAAATACAATAAGCCACCCAGTGTCAGACAGAGAGAAAGCCTAAAAATTGCTGTAGGGCCAAGACATATAATACTATTTTTAATATCAACTCAAAAATATTTATTTAATGACATTTGTTAAAGACTTGCAGAGTTTCAGAAGCTCAGTTATGGAATCTAACAGCAAGGAATGTTTTCCTCAGCTGTCATGGGAGGAAGTGCATGATATAAAAATCTTCTAATTATTAAATTATATTTCCAACCACTTATCAAGCCAAACAGAGATCTCTGAGGTATCATTGTTAGACTGGAGCATTCTCCAAGTATGGGCTTGCCAGTCTTTAATAATGAATTCAGACCATGTACAGCACAAATTCTAGAGCAACTCCAATGATACACCCCAGTGTATGCACAGATCATACTGGGGAGGGGGGAGGGGGAACAAGACCAAAGGAACAAAAAATAGAGACAATTCAGCTTTTTACTTAGTTTGGTGAGAATTCTTATTTGTGTTCATTTTTGCACTTCAAATATATTTTTAAAACTACTCTTCCCAACATATATCTGCCCAGATGCCTTGTCAACTTGGTATTATAACCTCACTGTGGCAGCTTTTTCAACCTTGAGCTGGCACAAATGTTGGCTAAACAATGAGGCTGTGCAATAAGAGCACAAATAAAAAAATAAACAAGGCAACTAGCATAGCAGGAAAAGAAAATTTCCACACTATTTAATGATAATTTTGCATCAGAATGAAGGCATCAGGGCTTAGAACATACAGCAGCTCCTTTGTTTAAGAAAGCTGCACTGCATAAAGTAAGGTTGAATTGAAACAGATTATCATTAAATTAGTCCAAAAGACTGTGCAGGCACTTATCTCTGTCTTGAGTAGTTTATTTGCTTTAATTTAAAGCAATTTAAGTCGTTTGAGTAAAACTGAAATATGCTTCTCTTAAAACAAGCATCGCTGATTTTTATTATGGTTAAATAAAGATGGTTCAGATTATGTGAGCACAATCTACTGGCTAGAAAAACCTCAAAACAGAGAACATAAGGAAATGGAAATACTCAGCTAATCCATCAGAGATTTTGATTTAGCAATATTTACAGCTATATCACAACTTTAAAAGCAAACTAAGTTTGTTTCATGATATTAAATAAATGCAGGACAATGTTGCCAAAGTAAATCCATTGCAGTCAGCACCAGGTGAGAAACCTCTCATGGAAATACTGTCAATCAGGGTTTGGATCAGTGCAGTAGTGCCTAAACTGTTGTACAAGAAAGCTTGTACCAGTTCACCTGGTGAAGGAGAACTACTTCTGAAATCAAAAAAGAATATGTGCTTGACAAACTGAATTATCAAGAAGGCTAAAAGGAAGAAAAGAGTCCACCAGAAATAGAAAAATTAACTTGTGAGACTCACTCTAAGGAGAATCTGACCAAGGATCTATTCAGCTTCAGGCTGAATTTATTTTGTCAAGTATTTCAGAAAAATTCACCATATGAGCTGTGAATTACACGATCATGGAGTCTAAAGTGCGATGCTTCCCAGCTGAAAACTGTTGAAAATGTACCACCAGTCCCATCTAATACAGGACATAAAGCAGCCGTAACCTCAGCTTGGTGTCCCATTATTCAATAGTCAGTTTTGCCTTAATACATTTCCTGCACATCCATACAATTCTCCTTGCTATTTTCTTTGCAGAAACAGGCAAGTAGTCTAAAGAATTCTCTTCACAAATGCCCTCCAAATGTGATGTGCTTTAACCTTGATTTCAAAGCCCACTGCTCACACTGTTCTTGTTTATTTTCCTTCCCCTGACCCTCTTGCTGCTCTGTCACTCCCCAGTGCTGTCTCCTCTGTCTTCACAGTCTACTGACTCTTCCCTTCTGATTGAGGAAAACAGCCTCGTACAATTAGGGGAAGAGGCAGATGACCTAATGGAGCTCTTCCATCTCTAACTGCTGTGAACAGTGCCTCTAAGTGACTCTTTTGTTGGTTTGTTTGTCCGTTCTAGCATTAATTAGGTTTTTAACAAGTGCATTGTTTGCTAGAATGGCATAAAGAAAAACATGTTAAAGCAACCAGCTATATCTAGTTGACCTATAAATTCATCTGCCTGTTTTCTAACTACATAGTGTCTCATGGCTATGTGATATGGTGATTGCTCAAACAAAATAAATGAAAATTTGGAAAGTCACTAAGGTTTGATTGTGTTTAGGCCCAGTTGTCTTTGATATGAGATCTCTGACATCAAACTGTCAACAAGAAAGGGTGTAAATGCTATTACATACTGTACTCTAGCACTGCAAAAGGGCTTTGCTGTTTATCACAAGCTTGTGTTCATTATGTTTGCTCTAACATTTCTCTTTGCTCATGTATTCTATAATGCCAGGTACTAAATTAGCATTTTAAGATCTTATAGTAAAGTTAACTAGGATGCATTTTTAACTGTACTGTTACACCACCAGAGATGAGCCTAAGCACTATAAAAATTATTCTGCTTCATTTCCTTGAAGACTCAGTTCCACTGGCTATAGCTTTTATTCTGAAACAGCTGTACAGATAAATGACAGGTCTGATTTAAAGATGCATAAAATATCTCACATTTTATTTGTGAAATTGCCTGATGATGGAAACTACACACGGATCCTGCAGCTGATGACCAAGGCAATTGGCTTGATGCAATTACCAAATGATAATGTAAACAACATGAAGGCACAGAGAGCAGAAACAAATAAAATCATTGTCTGAAGAGTCACTGAGGGCTTAGAACTGGAAGCAGACAATTTAGTGCGGGAGACCAAAGCTTCTGCAGTTTGCAAATAAATCATTGTAGACTCCTGGGGGGAAAAAAAACCCAACTAAACCACAGCAGAGACAATGATGGATTCCAAAATGAGAACTGACATACTCAAAGAAAAGAGCTAGCAGACAAAAACCTGGTTTTAAGGACATAGTCCTGTTTGCAAGCTCTCTCATAACTCCAGAGGAACCAGAAGAAACAGAGGGTCATGCCTGAATCACTGGCCTGTATCAGGGGTCATTTGTAGCTATTCTCAGAGTGCTCAGACCGTGTCCCATTTAAGTCCATTTTGCACTGGAATAAAGGTTTACATAAGATGCTGAGCAAAAATGAATCACACACTGAAAACAAAAAGCTCTGTGGAGAAGAAAAAAAATCCCAGATTTTGGAGGTGGAAGGAGCTACTTTTTTGACCTCAAGTGCTGTGCACAGTCCCACCTGGGACAATAAAAAACTCACACAGCTGGATAACACCACGCACAATAAAACATTATGCAACTGCACGTGTGGTTGCTGGTCTGTAAAGGGCAGACATAGGCTGACTTGATATCACATCTAGCCCTGATAACTTTGCATGGCCTATTTAATTCATCACCGAGTATCAAATGCCACTGGTGCAAAAGCACAAGAAGAATAATTTTATGTAGTGTGTTGGCTGTTACTGCACTCATTGCCTGTTTCCCAAGAGGTTTGTCTAGCTGTTAAGTGTCCAGCAGATGAAGCTGATAAAGCATGGCAGCAACTATCTAACCTGAGGATCTGAACGGGCTCAAGACTGCAGGTACACTCTGCTTCACTAGTCAGAGGAGTACTCCTTGTAAATGCACTTCTGTGCTACATTGGTCTTCTCAACTGCTAGAGCATAGTCCCTGGTCTTTGCTTGCAGGCAGAACGTGTACACCTTGATACATGCTCTGCCACAGTGGTGCAGAAGGACCCACACTTGAGCTTTCAATGCTTGCAGTGATCTACTAGGTCTCCAAACAGATGATGCAAGGCAGGGAAGAAAAGAAAACCCAACAGAAAGACATCAAGCTTTGTCTAGAAGCGTTGCAAATACTTGGTTCTCTCAGATCTGATGGTGGGCTGGAACTGTTTGTTAACATAAAGAACCAAGACCTTCATTATTTATAAGCTTTAAATGAATCTTCTCACTGCAATGCCTGTAAGCTCTACAGTCACAACTCCTAAGTGAGGGAAGGCAGAAATAGTTGTGTCTTCTACAAACAGGAAATTTAGGTGTAGATTGTCCCATTGGCATACCTCACCCTGGTTGGCAGCTGCCTCAGCAAATTCATTTGGAAGTGACAGGTGACAGAACAGAGCATGCACAGCCTTCCAAGAACTAAATCTACAGCTCCTCTTCCTGATGGGGACATAGCCATCAAATCCATTCTAGTCCTTCTTAAGGAAGAAGTGTAAATGACTCATGTGGGTTGGTTTATTTCACTCTACTCACAGCTATGACCTATGCAATCTTCTTGCACAGCAAGCAGCACACAGGTGATGGCTGCAGAAGACCTGCCTACACTAGTTCCAGCGGGTTTTAAGCCTGGCATAATTCATTTGAAGTAATGGGAGATCTCTCCTTGGCTTTTACCAAAGCCTGGATTATATCCTTGTCTTCTGCTGTGTGTTCAAACACTGCCTTGATTCGTTTTAACTGGACACAACAAAGTAGAAAGGAATGTGAAGTTTTCCTCTTGATGTAAAGGGCACTAGGAACAGAGCTAACTGCAAGGGAAAATCCTTGGAACCTGTTTGAGGACAGCACCTAGAATAATGTTCTTGTTTAAATAACAACAGAGAGGGAGCATATTTGCATGATAGATGTTCAGCTCTGAGTATTCTAGGAACTTCTTGCTTTACAGTCTTTGTGAGTTTCAGTGGGCACAACAAAAGGTAATGAGCATAATCCACCACACCAAGCAAATGTAAATAATCCCACAGAAATTTACTAACAAGCCAAGAAAAGAAGGGCACTACTACAGCATCACTATACACTGTCACATGTTACTCCCCTGAATGTGGAAAAACACCAAGATAACACCCACAAGAAGGTGCTTTTGTTGATACTATCTGCTCAAAAGAGGTAAAATATTTCAAACTAGTGACAAAACCAGATACTCCATCTACTTAGTGTATCTTCAACTGTATAACAGTCCTAAAACATTGCAGAATTTTGGAGCTGTCTTAAACTTACCCTACGTGTCCGTTCCAAACACCCAGTGAGCCAGTGAGCAAGCCCTTCATCTGAAATCCCCTTTCATTTGCTGACAGTGCCCAGAGCAAACTGGATGCTGCCCAGGGAATTTGAGAGCAAAATATCACTCAGCATACTAAAAGTGGCCTTGGAAAAGTATGGTCACAGATGAGGTATTTGTAGAGGTGTCAGCGTTAAGCACACGTTAAGTAGCAAAGCAAACAGAAGCCCTTTGCCAAAATTATAGCATGGCAAAAGTTCATCCCAAATCAGGAGTGATGGAGACTCTATTAGAAAAATGATAGCTTTGAAATACTGAGCCATGGCATTGGTGATGAAGATAACAAACAGGCCTATGGTAAGTATTGTAGGCTTGGGCTCCTACAGTTCAACATCTGTATCAGCGATCAGCCTTGCTCATCTCCACAAATCTGAATTGACAAATGACTTGTAACACCTCCACCAACCAAGATTTTGCCTGGCTTCAATCCACATGAACACTGATGCTCCTGACTAGAATTTCTGTCATTTCTGAATGTATGAAGCCAATCTCAAGCATCTTAACACAGTTTAGAATTGGATCTGATTTGGCCCCGTTGAAATTCAGTTCACCTGAGAATGGCAGGACAGAACATTAATTTTAGATGTGTGTCCTAATAAATATGACATGATGAAAACACTGCTTGATACCACACACCACCTTACAAGAAGGTCCAAATGGAAACAGCAGTAAATGCTACATTTTCAGCTCAGTGGAGAACCAGAAAGGAATGCTGATGCTACTGAACTTCTGTCCCCAGACAGGATCCATCTTAATATCTCCACATGTTTCCTCAAACTTTAAAATCAGGGAAGTAAAACCTGCATCATACATCTGGTAAGAAACTTACTTAACAACTAGCCTGCTACATATGTTGAGGATACAGCAAGTATTAAAATTAATGATGAAGTTTTCTTCCCCAGACTGTTTTAAGAACTTATTTTACCGGAGGGCAAGAAACTACGTCAACAGAAATTGTACCCTTACTGCTGATTTTAGGTGAACTTTATGTGATTTTTAATTAACTGCATGATGACATGCAGTTGTTTAATTTTATGAGTAGAATATGCACTTCTGTGTGCTAAATGTATATATTATACTTGAGATGCAGTAATTTAAAGTTCACATCCCAGAAAATCAAACAGGTCTCTTTTATTCAGTGCTTTATATAGTTCTTCAATATTTAATTTCCTCGATATCAAAGGAAAAATGACACAATTTAGAAAACCGACCATCAAATATTACAAAAGTGAAAACTGCTAGACAGAACCTTTTCAAAAGTTTAATAATTCTAAGAGTGAATTGAAGTTTACTTGCAGTCAGTTGCATTGAAAAGAAGCAAAGAGAAAACTTTGTGAATTCATTCAAAACCAAAAAGCTGGTGTTTTGGTTTTTTTTAAAGCCAGCAGTATTATAAAACCCCCAAACTTAAGGAAAAGCATTTGAAACCTTGATATAACCCATTAAATTTTCTCTTGACATTAGCAACTTCCCCAAGAGTTCTGACATACCTCTTCCCTTCCCACGGCCAGTGCCTACTGGTACAATAATTCACATTGAAAGAATTATTCTTAAAATACACGAGGACATAAAAAACCCCAAACCCAACACATTTAGCAAAGCCAGGATGTGTTCTGTTTATGAGAAAAAGTACTAGCTTGGCTCTCTGATGTGCATGGGGAAAGTACAGTGCCTAGAGGAGAAGCTGTTGAGGGTCCAAATAAAGTAACTTCTTGTGAGGAGATTTACACCAACATTACTGTTCGACCTGTTCTGTTAAGCACTTGGGCTTGCTAAAAATAATAGATAAGAAGAAAATAATACTGCTCTACTGACTTGTTAAAGAAATTACCTTCTCCAAAGAAATCTGATGACTTTAAAGACCACCTCTACACAGAGTTCTTTGTACTGTCAAAAGCTAAGCACTCAGGGCTCTGGACAAATATGTACTGATCCACAGCACTCTGTCAAAATCTAAGACTGGATTAAAAAAAAAAATTCACTTTGTAAGCTTTTTTCCAGGAACATAGGAAAAATCCAGGCTGAAAAGGATCTCTGGAGGTCTTAAGTTCAACCTCCTGCTCAAAGCAGGGTCAGTTCCAAGCTCAGCCCAGGTTTTTCAAGGCTTTATCCAGTTGGGTCTAGAAACCTCCCAAGCATAGAGACTGCACAGCCTCTTTTGGCAACAAACCCACTGTCTGAATGTCCTTGTGGGGAGAATTTTCTCCTTATATCCAGTCTGAACCTTTTTCATTTCAATTTATGATTTCAGTTTATGCCACTGTCTCTTGTCCTCCTACCATACATCATTGCTGAGCCTGGCCCCATCTCCACAATTGCCCTCCAGATTTTAAAAGGCTGCTATTACATCACTCCAAAGCCTCCTCTTCTCCAGACTGAAGACACTCAGTTCCTTCAGTCTCTTGGAGTCAAAGTTTAAAAAAATTTCCTTCCCAGTAAGGGTAATACAAATTCAAACATTTATTGCAGAAGTGGTGACCCCTAAGAGAATAGTCTAAACAAAATTAAACCAGAGGATATAATTCATGTGTCACTGATTTCTCTGAATCCTAGTGGAAATTAATACAATCAGAACCTTGTGAAATCAAACCGTATTCATATACCAGGAAGAACAATTTCCTTTCTGTGCTTACTAAGAGTATTTTTATCAAATATTGTGCATGAAATGTTCTAATAGGCAAACTGAATTAACACTAGCTGTGGACCTACTGAGAAGTCATAGGCTGCCCTTCATTAGTGCTTCAGGTATACTCTAAAATAAAACTTGGCACACACTGTAGACCTCAAGGGAAGAAGTAAATGAGTAACTCTGTTGGAATGATATTATGACATTAGTTCATAAAACCAGTAATAAACTATGGGCCAAGATGCACAAAAAAAACCAGATGGGTGGAACTTCTTAAAAATTTTAAATATAGTTTCAAGTACTCTCATGTAAACTTTTGGATCATTTGATACAGATAGCAAAGAGCAACATTAGGCCTTTCCATAAGCATAACACTGGATTCTCCTCTCCAATAGCATATGGTACTATTTGCTAAGTTGCCCTTCTGCAACAGGTGCTCTATTTTATGAGGTAATGTTACCTTCCCCTCTAATGTATAAAGCCATAAAGTAATGAAGCTGTTTCCAAGGTAAATGGGACCGTCTAGTCACCTCATCCTGTGTAAGAATCAGAGGTATCAAGCTGCATGTAAGGGACCATGAATAACAAATCGGGGTCATGTAGTACTTTGATTTATGCTTGACTACCACTGAAACAGACATTTAAGATGAAGATTGGGCATTTAACCTCCCCATTACAGCCACTGTGGCGGTTGGATGGCCACAATTTATTATTAAAAGCCACAATCAGTATTGAGTGTCTTGAACTCATAGAAGCCTCTGATGAGCTTATCTAGCACCAAGAAATACATATGTCACCACAGTGACATGATCATGCCAGTCCTTGTGTGCATGGCCTAAGAAGGTTGATTGTGCAAATTTCACAAAGAGAATTTATCCCTCAGCTCCTTCATGCTAACACTGAAGGTCCTGCCCTCAAACCTAATCTTCAGTTCATTATACTGATAACAAGAATCAAATAGTCAAAGCGAAGAGTAGGATAGGGGATAGTCAATAATAAACAAGAAGAAAAAGGTTGATTAATAAGGAATTGTTTTAGTTTATTAAGCATGAAAAGGGTAGAACTTAGGGCATTATTTTAGCTTAGGTAGCATAAAACAAGGAAGAAAAACTAGATGCAGCTGGACTCATGACCTAGCAGTATGTGCCAAACTCAAAGGTCAAGCTGATGAAGACCACCGGCCTTCCTCCCGACGACCCCCGGACGACCACCAGAGACCGTGGGACTAATGCCAAGTGGGAGGAGATGAAGGAGGAGATAATGATAATGATTTCCAAGAACTAATTGTGAGAATGACCACCTATTCCTGGAAATAATGAATATGTATGAGTTCTTTAATGTATATAAACTGTGAAGTTTTTGTCCCTGGTTGCACAAGTTTGGTGGAGCCATCCCCCTTGTGCCCGGCGCTGAATAAACAAATCCCTGCTACTCAGAGATACAAGTCTGGGAGTAGTTCTTTTCCAGCCTTTTCTCGGCATCAGTACATTCAGCTATTCACTTAAGAAAGTGGTGTAACATAAGGAAGTAATGAAAATAAAGTCTATTTTGATTCTTTAGCAACCACACACCAAGTAATTTGTTTTAAAATGGCTGCATAAATTCAGAGCACCTGAATGTTTACACAGTTAATGAACTGATTCACCTCCTTTCCTAACATTACTCTCCCAGGGATAAATGAATGACTAATGAAATCCATTTGAATTATTTTCATCTATCAAATTAAACCAAGGGTATGGCCTATGGTTTATTTTAGCAAGATATCAGCTGTGTTAAAGCTACATAATGACTTTGCAATCTTCTTTTTTTAACCCATGACTTTGCAGCAGATTTCCATGCTCGATTTTCATGGAAAAGAAAAAAATTCAGCATATCCACTGCATCACACTATGCTAGGAGTGCTAGGCCTGTCAGTAATGATCAGCACATTAGGTGGACAAGGCAGGACTGCAGAAACCAGAGGCATAATTCATTTCTTATACGTAACATTGCTTTAAAGAGGACAGGAAGAGAGTGTTGTGATTCAGCTGGAAATAGTTCGAGGAAATACAGAAGGTTGTGACTAAAAGGAAGGAATGATGAAGAGCAGATGAAGGCATAAGGAAGTATAATAATGCTGTAAATGTAATATATATGTATCAGGCTCTCTCATGGTAATCAAATCATAATTTTCTGTCCCTTTGATACATGCTCTACACACACACTGAGACAGACACAACCCTGGAGAGCTCACAGTCTGAACAGGCAAATAAAGGGGAAAGGGCTCAGACAGAGCTGATTTGCTCAAGGCTACATCACTTTCAAGTGACAAGAGTGTACTTGTACTGCTGTAGCTATGGCTTCATTCTGCATTTTCTACAGTACAAACAGAAAGCAAAGTTAGGTTTTATACAGGTGAGAGGAACCCAACAAGATGTCAGCCAGACTGGTCAAATTGTGGCTTGCCTGCTACTCGTTTTTTTTATAAGGCCATGCCAGAGTATTCCTGCCAGGTGCTGGATAACACCCTGGAGACCTGGGCCGTGGCCTCTTTCCTAGACACACACATAACAGGTACATCAAAAGTGATACAAATCATGACAGTCTGCCTCTCTCCTTAACATGCTTCATTCTGTCCCTCACCAGGAGAAAGCAATGTTGGTGAGACCTAGGACAGGATGTGAGTAACACTTCCCATCAGTGGCAGAAAGGAGTTGGGGAGACACCTGCCAGTCACATAACTGGTGTGTTCATACTCCATCTGTTAGTTACCCAAGGAGAGCAAATAACTCAGTCTTGGTTTTACTCAGCTGTTATCTCTGGCATTAGGCTGCAGCTGTGCAGTTCTCAGTCATCCCAGCACAGACTTTCCTCAAACCCCCAAAATTATTCTTAGTGCAGCTGTTCCACAGGGTGTAACATGGCTGTGATGTTCTCTCAATCTAAGTGAAAAGTACCCATTCGGTCTCCATGACCTTTGCCTTGACTAGGGAGACTTCTTTTTAATCCCCAGATCAGCCTCACTAAGCAGAACATAAACATGACACTTATAAAAGGACAATTCCTACAGATGCTCATCTCTCACATTAGCATTCACTACCCACAGCTCCTCTTTCATTATTTAAAGTTCTTTCGGAAATTACTCAAAACCTCTAAGCACATGTTACTGGGTTTTACCCATAGTCTATTTTAGTACCATGGCAGACATAACAGCTTCAATAAACTCGCAGGCATAAAAAGGCACAGTGTCTGCCAGGACCCCATCCCCTTTGCAGGTTTGGTTTTGGATTGTTTGTCGGCTTATTTTCTTTATTTTTAATCATGGAGAGTCCCATGTCATGAATAAAGAGTGAGAAATCCTCCCCAGAGGAAATTACACACCTTCTCTTCCCCCTTCTCCATCCCGCCTCATAATTTCTTTTCCACACAATTACTTCTTTTCCACACGCGCCGCCTGCGATAGAAGAGCACGGAAAGAGGGAGAATCGCGCACAACCTGCCTCTGCATCTCCAACAATACATCTCCCGGCGGCAGAAATTCGCAAGAGCCGCAGACGACACAGCGAAGCATTAAAACCAGTAAATACGAATCAGCACAAATCGTTCGGCAAGGGGAAAAGCAAAG
>NW_008686548.1:3335-10738 GCF_000695815.1 Acanthisitta chloris | reverse complement strand
AAGGGGTTGGGAAGGGAAGTTGGTTGAGGCAGCTCCTCCTGGGCAGCAGGGACACACACCTCACCTCATCAGGGACACACACCTCACCTCATCAGGATATTGAGGAGAGACACCTTCCCTGTGAGCTCTTGGGAGCTCACCCTGACTCCATTCCCCATTTCCAGGAGGACCAAACTGCAGAGGGGATAGCTGAGCCCTGCAGGACTCTCAGCTTCCAAACAAGGCTCAGCCTTTCATGCCTCACCAGCAGCAATAAAGGGAGTGTGCAGGGAAAATTATTCCCTCACTCACATCTGTGCAAGTCCATTACCTTTTAGTACAGTGGCACGGGCAGAACCAAGGGCACAAAAGTGCAGATGATGCACCTGAACAAAGAATTGCTGCTGCCTCGTCCTTATGGGTTCGCTGAGCTGCTCTACCAAGTGCATCCACAACACACAACTCTGGCAAACCCACAGCCAGTGAGGGGAGGACACACAAGCTGCTGAGACAATAAACTCAGCGCTGAATGAAAAAAAAAAAATTTAAAAAATCAGTGTTTCAGCACAAGGTTTGAAGCAGTGGAAACAATGATGTTAATTGAGGAAACGAGTCCCAGGAAGGAGGTGACTCTTCCATGTGCAACTGCCACATGGCAGCTGGACTCCCTGACAAGAAATTTCATGGAAAAGTACATAATCTTATAATGGTTTCCTCTGTAAACAAGTCAGAACGTTGCAATTACAGCCAGGGTGCCCTGTGCTCTGCGTGGCTGTGTATGATAGCACTGATTTAAAGAACAGAGGAGATTCCAGAAGTTCAGAGCATTTACCCATCACCCTCCAAGTCGAAACTAAATGGAGTTTTCTGCACTTCCCAGCTGTTCCTTTTATATAATAAGTACACTTTCCTCAAGATTAGATTGTTTTCCTCAGCTTTATCCATACCCACAGAGCTTTTGCAAGAATGATCCACCACAGCCTCAAGCTGTAGTGGAAGATTCCCTGCATAACCAGAGCAGCTCAATTATTCTGCAAGTATTTACTCAAGAAGAAAGACAAAAGCAAACCAAAAATAACTGTATTCCTTTTCCCATTTATGGGGATTATGGGCAACTTGTATGAGGTTATCAAGGAAATAAAGATAAAACATTATGTTTAGGTACAGAAATGGGTGAGCTTATGTGAGAGCTTAGCACTGCTGCTCACGTAAAATCCTTGGATTTGAGCTGTTTAAAGTCAGAACAAACCAGACTTAATGACCTTCCATCCCTGGAAGTGTTCTAGGCCAGGTTGGATAGGGTTTGTAGGAACCTGGGCTAGTGGAAGGTGTCCCTGCCCATGGCAGGGGGTAGGATGAGAGGAACTTTAAGGTCCTTCCAACCCAAATCATTCCATGATTTGTTCACATATCAGCTGCAGGTTCATTCCCACCCAAAGGAACATGACAATGAGTGAGAGCTGCATCACCAGTGGGGAGAACACTCCCTGCCCAGGGACAACCTGTGGGCAAAGGGAGAGAGAACAGTTCAGCTCATAATAGCAGGAACAGAAGCTTCTGGCAGGTTTCACTTGGCCCTTTTTGATCTAGGAAAAGAATCTGTAATCTCTGTAATAAATTAATAGTGATATCCTGGAGGAATTGCCTTTGTAAGTGTGATGGATACACAAAAGGAACAAAGAACAAGCTTGTTTCCCAAGTCAGAGTGCTGGGAGCAGATTTCAAGGAGAGGACAGAAACGACTCATTTGTGTGTAAATGGCACAAAGGAACTGAGTGCTTGAGTTTGCATTTATCACCTCCCAATGAAACAGGCCTGGGAACTTTCCTGCCACAGGCAATGCTCATAGCAAGTGGAGAATAAAGGGATTACAGGGCAGGGGAATAACCTGCACAAGACCTTGCTCTGCCTGGACACTGTGGAGCTGCACACCCTGAGGAAGAGCTGCTGCAGTCAGGCAGGGACCTCATTTCTTCATCTCCACCCCATTTTCAGGGATGTATCAGCCACCAGTGACAACTCCAACCACAGCAAAAACCTCATTTGAAGATGCCAAGATTTGCTTTTGAAAACTTTCCTGTCTCCTCCTGTCTTTTTTTTTTTTCTCAGACTAAACATCTGACACTTGTGAAGCCTAAATTCAAAAGCAAGAGTCACCACAGAGACTTTGAAAAGAAGTAATGAACAAACAACTTCTTAACCTTGTACTCATCCTCCACCCAGACACAACATGTCATTCTGTAAGCCAAAAATTTCAGGCTCAGGTTTTGGTACTTTCATGTTCCACCACAGCAACTTGAGCTTCTTATAGAGTCCACATTGTCTCCAACTACATGGGAGAGAGCTTTGATTATTTTGTGGCAGGTGAGAGAGGACAGGAGGTTGGTTTGCTCACACCTATGGAGCCCCAGCTGAGTGCAAGGCCTGGGGAAGTGTCACACTCACAAATCCATGCCCAAGAAACCCCAGCAGATGTCCTGGCCATCAGGCAGCCACATGGATTGCTCACACATCCTTCTGTGCTGCAGGACACATGGGTTAGTGTGGACTTGGCAGTGCTGGGTTAATGGTTGGACTCAATCTTAAAGGTATTTTCCAACCTTAACCAATCTGTGATTCTGTCAGCCACATCTCCCAGGGTTATCACTGTCTGGATGGATGGGCAAGGAGCAGAAGAACACTAGGAGATGGGGTAGAGGATTCTGCCAGGGACTTTGCCAGGCAAAGATATAGCAGTGGAGAGGTTCTGCAGCAAGGAATTGCAAGGAACATGGGGATTACAGCCAAGAAACATAAGACCAAGACAGTTTCTTTCCAGCCACAGGGAAATCCGAGCACCCTGCCAGGGTTTCTTGCATAGGAGATGGTTTCATGGTCAGTGTTTCTGTCTCAAAGGGCCAAAGATCTCATAATGTCAGTACAAGATTTTCCAGCTCTAATCAAATAAGCAAGGAAATGGACTTGGAGTGAACAGATGCCTTTTTTTTGTGTGCATTAAGGTGCTGCATAAATGCCAAAGTTCTCCCTTTGCCTCCTCCTGTTTCTTCACCTCCAAACCCAAGGCTGGCTGCACATTCCCTCTGTCATTCCCTACCCTTCTCCATAGCAGAAAAGAGAAGATTTGAGTTGACAGCACCTAGATTATTTATAAAGATTTACTCTCAGGGGCTCCCCTGGATGTGCAGCAAACACTTGTTACAAGGCCATCCCATCCTAGTGGAAACCACTCGGTGTGGATGCAGGAACCACATCCACAGAACAAGATCCTTTGACATCAAACCAAACAGGCTCCAGCAGGACAACGAGGTGGCTTGTGGTTTGCTTTCACTCCCCTGTGGCTCTCATTTCCTTTCCAGGTCTCACTCTAATACACCAACCACAGCAAGAGTAGATGTTTCTCCATAATATTAGACCCCACCACGAAGTTTTGTGCATTTCTTCCAGGGCCAGAGTGTCTCTCTGCCTGGAGAATGCACTCAGAGCATGACACAGTCAAACAGGGATTTTTAGCTTTTGTATTGACCCTTCTTACAGGGTTTATCAGTATAATACCTCTAAAGCCAGAGCAGATGTTTTAGTGTAACCACTGTAACCTTTCCAGAGGTTGAGCTAAGGTGAAGTCTCACAGCTGCAGGAAATGCTGAGCCCCTTATACAAGGCAGGAGGAGACACTCACCAGGGTCAAATAAAGTGGAGAATTTGGTAGATATTCCCTGGACATTTTCCTAACTCCTTGCTGCTTTCACAAGGAAGCAAGTGCAAAGGGAAACACCTTTGGCTGAGTTGGCAGCTGGGAAACAGCCACAGTGCTCAGTAGATCCTATTAATTTCTCACATTTGCTCTTAGTAGCAAGTTGGAAACAGCCAAACTGACCCTTAGTTGGGTTTCTCACACCAGCCTCTCTCCTCCTCCAGGCACACCAAGTCTCCAGGCACCAGATCCTTCCCATTGCCAAGTCAGGGGTACAGTACAGTGGATAAAAACTCATGGCCTAGAGCTCATGGGGTGATGCAATGGTCTATTCTGGTTCTGGAAATACTAAAACCTCTGTAAATCATGTTGCACTTAGCTGCTGAGTGAAAAAGCAGCTTTTCTTTTAGAAATCAGCTCAACTTCCCTACCAGGGAGAAGAGAGAACTGTGTGCAGCTGTGCTCCCCCAGCTTGGGGAAGAACATTTCCGTCAGGCATGACCTCACAGCACAGCATAAGCCAAGGGTTAGGATCATCTGCAAATATCCCAGCAGGGAGAATACTCTACAGCACCCTGTAATTTGCCAAAAGCCCCATTAATGCTAAAACAATAACCCTCTGCACATGCCCTCCCACACAGCCCTGCCCAGCACTGTGCCATCCAGGGCTCAGCTTCTGCAGTCACAGTCGACGTAGGTGGGTTGAAAAAAGGGAAACGTGTTCTTTTCTGATAAAGAAAAGCTCCAGCAGCCAAAGGAAAGACGTGAGAGTCCAGGCTGGTGAGCCCTGCAGGGTGTGGAGCAAGGGGCATTGTGAAGGCAGTGGATCAGGAACTATTTCAGGCTACTGATCTGTTCCAAGCTCTGGCTAATTACCATTATTTCACCCCAAATTTTAAGTTGCATTTCAGTCAGTTTAAATTCCAGTGCAGAATTTGGATAAGAGAGTGAGCAGGAGGCTGGGGACCAGGGAAGAGCATGGGGAGATGCTGTGTGGGAGCAAACCTCTGCTCCTGGCTGCCTTGGTCCCATACCCAAACACATCCTCCAGAAATAGATTCATGGAATCAACCAGGTTGGAAAAGACCTCCAAGATCATCAAGTTCAACCCTACATGCCTCTCCCTTGGCACCCACAGCTGCTGTTCATCTCAGCTCCCAAGAACATGGTGGAGTCACCATCCCTGGAGGAGTTGAAGGAACAACTGGACATGGCACTCTGATCCAGCTGATGAGGTGGTGATGGGTCACAGGTTGGACTCGATGGTCTTGGAGGTCTTTTCCAACCTAAATGGTTCTATGAACTGAGCTAGTGGGTATTGGAGCAAGGTACTGATGAACACAGCTCCCACTGGGGTTACTGGCTCAGCACAAGCACCAGTATATCCTCACCACAGCCCATTTCATAGACATTCCCATTACACTCCCCATTACAGCTGGAGATCATCTGCCAAGAGTCCATTTAGCACCATGACTAATCCCTTCCTTGGATAACTCTTAGCCCCACAAAGCAACATCTCCCTAGGAACATTTCATCTAGTTTCAGGAACATTTCATCTAGTTTCAGGCTTCTCTGTAAAATAGGCCCGTGCAAAACTAAACTCAAAATCCAAGTCCAGGTGCCACATTGTCCATGCGGCATCACTGGTGGGGAAATTCCAGTGTGGTTTGCTCCCAACTTGTTTCTTCTGCATTAGTCCAGCCCTGAAAACAACTCCATAACTAAATTATCATTTGGGCTTTATTTTCCCTGCTGTAGAAGGGTATATATCCAAAAGCATACACAGTGCTTAATATTTTCCCAAACTTTTTGCTAAGGCATCCCAGCAGACAATAAATGCCACAAATAATTCCTGTGCTTCCAAGAAAATCAATGTTCTTATCAACAGCAAATGGTAGTGCAGTTATGAATATTTAACATTCAGTGCTGCTATGAGTTTAGAGATGTCTTGTGTGCCCCAACCCAACCCTGTAATAAACCCCATGGTCTTGGGGGGATATCTTTTTAATAAAAAGAAATCAGAAACATTAAAGCAAAGTCATTAAGTGCTGGAAGTAGCCCTGAATGCCAAATGCAATCCGTGCAATCCATCAGTGTACCCAGCCCCAAGTCAGGGCACCTTCTAATGTATTCCAAATTCATTCTTTTTTATGATAAAACCATAAAATGCTCTTTGTGCTGCTAAATAAACAGCAAGTGCAGGTCACTGAAGGATGATAGCAGTACTTAAGTGAACTGAAGAAGAAGTCAAAGCCAAGGCCAGGCCAAGCCTTGCACGTGTAACTGCTGCTGTTGTTGCTGCAGTGCAGCCAGTTTGGTCATTACAGGAGTCATAGAGTCATAGAATTTAAGGGTTGGAATGGACCTTACAGATCATCCAGTCCCAACCCCTGCCCTGGGCAGGGACAGCTCCTCACTAGATCAGGTTGCTCAAGGCTCATCCAGCCTGGCCTTGAACACCACCAGGGATGGGGCAGCCACAGCCTCCCTGGGCAACCTGTGCCCGTGTCTCACCACCCTCACAGCAAAACCTTTTTCTCCCATCCAACCTAGACTTTCCCTCCTTCAGTTGGAACCCACTGCCCCTTGTCCTATCACTGCAGCTCCTAACACAGAGTCCCTGTCTAGCTCTTTTAGGCCCTTCAGAGAGTGAAAAGTTGCTCTGAGGTCTCCCCACAACCTTCTCTTCTCCAGGCTGAACAGCCCCAACTCCCTCAGCCTGTCCTCACAGGGGCGATGCTCCAGTGCTCTTAGCAACTTGGAGGCCTCCTCTGGACTTGCTCCAACAGTTCCATATCCTTCCTATGTTGAAGACACCAGAACTGTGTGCAGTGTTCCAGGTGGGTCTCATCAGAGCAGAGTTGAAGGGAAAAATCACTACTGGAGCACCAAACCAAACACATTTGGCCAAATATCTTGGCCAAACCCCATTGCTTTCTCTCTTTTACCCTCTGGCCTTCAGTCTGTGTGATTTAAATTCCCTGAATCTTATGTAATGTGTGCTATCCTGTTACTTACAAAAATGTCTTCGTGTTAGCTCAAAGCTTGGTTTAAATTCTGTGGTCTTTGGGTCAAGCTCATTGTTCACATGGGTGGAACTGGATGATCCTTAAGGTCTCTTCCAATCCAAACCATTCTGTGAAACATCTGGACTAAACATGTTATGAAAAGCTCCAATCCAAGCCATCCCAACCCTTCTGGGTGTGTGAGCTCCTGAGTGAAGGCACAAATCCCCCTCCAGCCCCTTGAGCTCATCTGTGCACTGCACTCTTGGGAGCTTTCACTCCTGTTCTTCCCCACTGGGAATTTTCAGCAGTTTTTTTCCAGTGAGGAATTCTAGAATTGCCTGGCTGCTGGTGTTCTTCTCTCTCTCCTTTGCCAGCTAAACCCTGCAAGTTTACATACTGTCACTGAAAATAAACCAGTGACAGGAACAATGTGTCCGATCGCTCCTTCCCCAGGCTCAGACAACACTTTACAGCTCATCCTAATGCAGTTCCAAAAATGAGAGGTTCTGGCTTTATTTCCTCCCCAAAAAAAAAAATCTTTTAGAATCCTCTCAAATTTATAAAGTCATTAACAAAATTAATATTTAAAAATGGCAGTATTTTGTAGCTACATCCATTACCCCTCAAAAACAAGCCAAAAATGGATTTTTACTTAGAACATTAAGTTCTGAAAATATTCCTGAGAAGATCCAGTGCCAAAGTGTTGACATTTGGGGGTGAAACCT
>NW_008686548.1:0-3227 GCF_000695815.1 Acanthisitta chloris | reverse complement strand
AAGGGTTGGAATGGACCTTACAGATCATCCAGTCCCAACCCCTGCCCTGGACAGGGACACCTCCTCACTAGATCAGGTTGCTCAAGGCTCATCCAGCCTGGAATGAACACCACCAGGGTTGGGGCAGCCACCACATCCCTGGGCAACCTGTGCCAGTGTCTCACCACCCTCACAAAACCAAACCTTTTTCCTCACATCCAACCTAGGTTGGAAAAAGCCTTGAGCAACCTGCTCTGCTCTGCTGGGAGGTGTCCTTGCGCAGGGGGTTGGGACTAGATCATCTCTCTAATATCCATCTCAACCCTTAAAAATTCTATGAACCCACTGGTGTGATCTCCAGGGGCTGTTTTATCCTGGGAGCACTCAGTGACTTGCACACTGCAAACAAATCTGTAAGTCAAGAGCTGTAATGTGTGGGAGTCCCAGCTGACGGGTTGGCACCACCTAATTCCAGCCTAGTTTGTGTTGCTTACAAACTAATCTGTGCCCTGCTGCAGTTTCCCCAAGTGCCATGATAGGATCTGCCTGTTCCTCTGGTGGCTGATGTGCATCTGTGAGGGTTTTTGTGAGAACATGTTGAAATCCATGTTGACATCCTTGACTAAAAGGACAGCCCACCTTATCAGTCCCACTCCAACTCCCTGTCTCACATGCTTTAAGAAATACAGAGGCTGTACATTTATCTCAGCCTGGCATTAGGCAGCTCCCCTGGCTTACTGTGCCTTTCCCTGCTCAGGGCAGTGATGCTGCACCTCAAGATGGTCTTTGGAGTACATTTCTATTCTATTTGTATCACAGTTTTACCATATTTTTGTGAAACCCTGTACTATTCCCTCCCTCACATAGCATATCCTTTTATCTCCTTTTTTTTTTTCCTGCTTGTTTTCTGATTTATTTTTTTATTTTACCTTTCTGCTGCCATGTCACCCAGCTGAAAAGCTTCATAAAGAATGATTAAAGGCTGCAGAGAATATTTTACAGTGACAGACTTAAGGAGCTCAGTCCGTTTATCTTATCAAAAAGAAGCTTGTAACTTCATTTCAGTGGCTAAGTCCCTTTGCAGGGAGGAAGCTCCAGGTACTGAAAGGCTTTTTCTTCAGAGAAAGGCACAATAAAAAAAAGACCCAATAGATTTAAGCTGAAGCCAGAAAAAAATCCAATTAACAAGGCAGAAATTTTGAACTTTGAGGATCGTTAACTACTGGGATAATTTGGCTACTTTCTCCCTTCTCTGGATGTCTCCAGATCCAGATCTAAAGCTTTTTTCAAAGATCTGTTCTGATGTCACTCACCATGCAGAGGTGATCATTGATTGCCTGTTACTCCTGGGCAGCCCATGAGGCAACCCAAGGTAATTTTATCCATAAATAGCCCAAGATATTCCTGAGATGCTCTGTCTGGACTGTGATGTTCCTAAGATGCTCTGCCTGGGCTGTGATGTGGCAGCTGAAGCACTGACTGGTACAGGCTTGTAGGGACCAGCCAGAAGCAGAATCTTGGCTCAAACCAGTGCTACTCTCCAGGGTGGTTCCCTGCATCAGGGTCTGACCAGTTCCCTCAGATCAGGAACTGGTTTGTGTACTGGGGAGGTCTCCAAATGGCATAAGAGGATGAGCCCATAAGCCCCAGCCACGTTCCATCAGCACCAGTGATGTCTGAGGCTGCAGCTTCAGGCATCCCATGCTAAGCTTTGATTTTTAAAGGTTACTGACTCAGGCTTTGAGAGCTGGGAGAGCAGCTTAAAAGTACACAGAAACACTAATTGGTCATTTGAACTTTGCCTGGGAGGGCCCTTCCAGCAGGGACAGCTCTTTCCTGCTGCCTTGGTGAGGCTGAAGTGAAGACAGACCCCAGTGAAGAAGAGTCAACAAGGAGGAGGAAGGCCAAGGGCTTTGCACAGGGATTTCCAGTTCATTTGGGCAGCTCTGCCCCTTTGGTTGTGCAGGAGAACACAGATGTGGAAACCTTCCCTTCTCTGGTTCCTCTGCTCAGTCCTAGCCAGGTTTTAGCCCCAGGAGATGAGCAAGGACATTGCTGTGCTCTCTTTCCTCTCTGCTTGCAGGGGTTGGTTTGTGGAGGAAGAATTGGGGTGGGAGCAGCAGATAACAGAGGAATGTGGGACAGCAGCTTTCCCTGAGTGTCCAGCTGTAAGGCTGGAGGTGGGATCTTGTTCTCCCTCTCTTCTGTGGATTCCTGTGAAGTCATTTAGTGATTGTGCCACCTAAGAAAAACCTGCAAAGTCACAGCTTGGACACAGAAATGGATTAATCCTTGTCTGTGATTATCTTCTTTCTGGAAACCCAGGGGTGAAATAAAGGATGCTCAGGTGTACAAGAGCTAAAACCAGGCCATGATGTTCACCCAGGGAACATGTTAAACATTATGGAGCTATTTGTGAGTGATAATGTACAATTTTTGCAATAACTATCCTAGAGTCACAGGGTTTTGTAAAGTATTTATCAATCGGAGCCAGAGCAGGAGGTTGCCATGGAGATGGGAAGTAGCTGGGTGATATTTTTCTTCTGCAAATATATTGTTGCAAAACATAAATGGGAAAGGAAAGGAGCCACATTGTCTCCAAGAAATAAAAACTTTGGCTTTAGGTTGTTACACAGAGGGAAACATCATTTTCTTGGATCCATTAGGCATGAGCCTGAATCTGGGCTGGAAACCTGGGAGAGGACATGGGATGCTCTGGACCTCACTGAAGTTACCCAGTGAGCAATAAAAGCAGTAGATGTTCCTGTGACTGAAGGTCTATGTAAATCCAAGGTCACCAGAACCACTTCTGTGGCTGCTGCTTATCATTTAAGGCAGATAAAAAAGAGCAATTAAGTTGAGGCTGACAATTTGGCACATTAGCATTAATCTTCACGGAAGTCAGAAGGTGTTTGTTTTTGTGTAAGCTCAGCTAAGGTTTTGGTTTATTGCTAACAAACAGAAGCCATAATTACTCTTCTATGTGACAGAATTTGAGGATGATTTTGTTGACAGCTTCCCATGTTAGTTATCCATACAAATCTTTTACTTAAGGGAAATTTAACATCAAGTATTTATTCCACTTCCCTAATTTACCTCCCTTCTTACCCCCACATGGCAGGGATTTGGGTGATCTCTACTGAAAATCTATTAATCCAGAAATCATATAACCTACTGAAAAAAGTCTGAGAACTTGTTTAAAGAATGTCAAAAATAATGAAGTCAAGTTTAACAAAATGAAGTGCAAG
>NW_008686547.1:0-1256 GCF_000695815.1 Acanthisitta chloris | reverse complement strand
TATATATATTTAAATGCTATCTTGGCATTCAAAACTCTGTTGCAATTTAATTTATTATGACCTCCTCAGAGGTTGTATTTCCAAGCTTGTATTTAGTCTAGGCCAATATGATCAAGGAATATCAGTTTGCCATCAACTAGAGAAATAAAAATATTTCTGTACCTGTTATACACAGCTCCATTGCAAATTTAAGAAAGAAGGATCAGAACATTAGTAAGAGTGTTTCTAAAATACTCATTCATCCCATAAGTTACATTTAAGCATATGTTTTCCAAACATTAATTCTTCCTCAAAAGCACCAGACAGCAGATGCTATTAACAACTGCATCTTCACCAGCTAAAGGAATAAAACTGATCACATACTTTTTCACGTTGCATAGAAAGAATATAAAGAATGTCTATAAACAAAGATAATTTAAAATGTTTATCCCTTGTATAAATACAGGGCACACATAGCATGTGCTGGCATTCACTATGTTTAACTCTTCAGCTTATCTTGTTTTTTTCAAAATAGAGTTACTGAATTTTCAACATTGGTGGGACAATCACTAGTAACAAAAAAGCAATTTGAGAGTAAAGTCACCTGTCAGTTTGGCAGGCATCTAAATAAAATACAAAACATAATTTTGTGTTTAGTATACTATATTTTTTTAATAAAGAGCACAGCCAATGCAATTTGAAATAAATATTTTCCATGCAGGCTCTCAGCTTGTACAAGTAATTCCAGCAATGGCTATGGTTACAAATGTGTCCTTAACATGAGTCCTCTGTAAAATGGAAACAATGGCACATCCTTCAATAACTACTAGGTGCTGTAATTTAGAAAGAAAAGGAAAAAATTTGATAAACATATATATGTTTATAAAAACAGATGTAGGAATGTATAAGAAGCACCAAAAAATAGGTGGCTACTGAGAATTAGCTATTCCTATGAATTTTCTTACTTATTTCTCCCTTGTTCTTCCTGATGATAAACCATAAAACATCATATAACACAATCTGATGAAGCAAACTGAAAAACAATAGTATAAGATATCTGGAGATTTCAATAACAGTGCAATTTTTCTGCCATTTAAATTGTTGGTTAAACAAATTCAGAGCAACTCTTACTATCCCATTTTTTAAAATGCTAAATGTTGTGCATAAAGAGTTTAAATTGTTGGTTAAACAAATTCAGACCAACTCTTACTATCCCATTTTATAAAATGCTAAATGTTGTCCATAAAGAATGGTCAGGATCCCTTTAAATAATCAGA
>NW_008686546.1:0-6130 GCF_000695815.1 Acanthisitta chloris | reverse complement strand
ACAAAATGTGAACCCTCTGTCACTTTCTTTACCAGTAGTCTTAGTAACCATTTCAATGTGTAGAGGGCAAAGCCCATAGGTTCATTTGCATGTGCACCTTGAGTAACAGTTTTCATTTCTTTCTGGTTTTACTCTTTAGATCTGTATCATCCTCAGTCTTTGGACGCCGTTTTGGCTTATAACCTCTGTGTACCCATGTGACAATACAGCTTTTTGTCATCTAGTTCCTGATTGCTTCTTCTTTATTTCTTAGTGACTGAAGTGTGAATAGAAATTTAGTATCACATGACGAGAAATCAAGGACAGTAATTCCTGACTGTGACTCCTGTTCCTGTTCTCAACAAACCTGCTCTCCAGTAGGTCATGGGGATGGGGAAAAGATAGAGAGGCTGTTTACCTAGGCCTGTGCCTATAGGACAAGAGGCAAAGGTTTTAAATGAAAAAGGGTAGATTCTGGTTGGATATTGAGTGATGTTTTTTAAGATGTGGCCAGTGAGTCACTGGAACAGACTGGGCCCAGAATATGGGAATGCCCCATCATTGGATGTGTGCATCCTCAAGTTCAATGGCACTTTTGAGCAACCTGATCTAGTCAAAGCTATCCCGGCCCACAGCAGTGGTGTTGGACTAGATGATTCTTTTAAGGTCTCTTCCAACCCAAACCATTCTGTGATCCTGTCCTCTAAGTTCTGTATGTCCAGAGAGTCAGGACTTCTGAGGTGCTCCTGCATGCACTGTTTACCATAGGTTGTTTCTGGGCTTCTCCTGGACAGGGCAAAGAGTGTTTCCGTCAGCCTCTCCCTGCCCTGTGCAGGGAGCCCAGGGGTGAGCTCTGGTTTTGAACTTCAAAGCACTGCGTGCTCATCCTTGGAACAAACTCCTCATGCTCAGGCCAGTGTTTGACGTTGGATAACTCCTTGGATCATGGCCATAATTTTTCTGGCCTTGCCTCTGTGCTCTTCCATGAGCTTTATCCACTGAGACCTTTTAATAATCAAAATGCCAATGACCAGGAGAGGAGGATGTTTAGAACACTAAAGCAGCTCAAGTGACAGTGCCCTTTATCCTAGAACTTGACCACTCACTCTCCAGAACTAGTGGCAGATTCCTCCTTTCTCAGCGTATCTACATTGTGTAGGACTGCCTACAGCTCTGCTGCCCCAATCCAGGCAGAAGAGTGTTGAGAGTTCTTGTTGCTGGAGCTGTATGAATATTTAAGAATGCATCTTAGACATGGTGATGGGATGAGAGTGCTGGACTGAGGCAGAGTGCAGAGGACCTCAGACTGTATGCTGTGCCTGTGATTGTGGAATTGTGTTTGCATGGAAGGGTTGAGGTTTTGGGAGCTGTAGGCAGTGAAGGGCTGCAGGGACCTCCCCTGCTCCCTGACTCCACTGAGGACATTGCTTGGTATATATTAACAATGGACAGTGAATATTGGCAATAGAGGTTTAAGCCCTTGAAGGTGTTACCACCTCATGTTTGTGTGAGAGGAATTGGGATGTATCACTGTAGATTACTGAGTATACATATATTGGGGGTTGCAGGTAAATTCTGGTCTAGGTTACTTTTGCCTATTTATCTTTCTCAACCCTTAGAGTATCTTTAAGAAAGTCTGAGAAACAGAAAATTTCCCTATCAATAGAAGTGCTAGTTATAAAATCTTACATATTTCTTTTACATTAGCTCTGTAACAGAAGTATCAAATCTTCTACAACCTGAAGTTATTTGGAAAAAAAGCTATATAATTTTTTTCAGGTATGAGATAATACGAATAATTTGTTTGTTTGAAACGTATCATTTATGACTGACTACTGCACCAGTGAACATTCCTCTAGTATGCACATTTGGAATCTTTTCGTTTCTGAAAATCACCAAGTGCAGATTTATTCACGTGGATATTTAATTGCTGCTATAGCTGAGGAGTCACCTTTCACACTGCAGGCACGAACTGCATGTTCAGACTTGAAACAGTATTCTGACTTGCTGTCCATTGGATTTATAGTATCATAGTATGTTAAGGGATTGGAATGGAGCTTAGAGATCATCTATTCCCAACCCCCTGCCCTGGGCAGGGACACCTCCCACCAGAGCAGGTTGCTCAAGGCTCATCCAACCTGGCTGTGAACACTGCCAGGGTTGGGGCAGCAACAGCCTCCCTGGGCAACCTGGGACAGTGTCTCACCATCCTCACAGGGAAAACTTCTGCCTAAGATCTCATCTCATTTTCGCTCTTTCCATTTCTCCCCATTGCTCCTTGTCCTGTCCCTGCAGCTCCTAACCAGGAGTCGTATGCAGCTTCCCTGGAGCCCCTTCAGCTCCTGGCAGGTGCTCTGAGGTCTCCACACAACCTTCTCTTCTCCAGGCTGAGCAGCCCCAACTCTCTCAGCCTGTCCTCGTAGGGAAGGTGCTCAGTGCTCTGAGCAGCTTCATGACATCCTCTGGCCGTGCACCAACAGCTCCATGTCCTTCTCATGCTGGGGACACCAGACCTGTGTGCACTACTCCAGGTGGGGATTCCTCTGTATCTAATGATATTGTAGTCAAAATCCTGGTCCACATTATGTGTCTGGATTTCCTCTTTTCCATAGAATTTATAATGAATTTCTGAATGACATTTCATCATGATTTGTGTTTTGTAGAATTGCCTTTTCTGATGATGTAAAACCCCAAATTGATAGGATTACATGTACAAGATACATTTTATTATTTGGCTTTTACACCTGGAATAGTAACAGCACAGAAATGCCAAAGAATCCCATCTGGATCAAAGATTAAGTTACCTGTAGAGACAGTAGAGGAACCAATAAATCCTACATCAAAGTTCTTTACGTGCCTTGACTAGTCCTGATTCCAATATTAATAGCCTTGTCAGACTATTTATAGGAAATGTATCCACAGGAATGGTAAGATGAAAAACATCTCTAAATATATCAGGTCAAATCAAATGACAATTATGCCATGAGTTCTGTTGCCAGACAATATTTTGCCAAAGATGGTTTGCCAACATATGTTTTGTCAGAAGGAAAAGGTAACATCCAAAGCATTTGCATATCAGAGCCTATAAAAGACTCTTTGGAGTGCTGTGCCCAGTCTTGACAGAAAATTTCAAGGTAAGTGTATTGCTCCTGTGAACTTCTGGGCAAAACATAAAGCTTTTTATTCCATTTACCTTCCTATAAGGGTTGAATATCCATTTCTGTCATGGACTGTTTCTATCACCAGTAGTTTTGTTGTAAGTTTGAAGGCAGCAGGTTTCCCTTCAACTTATGTATTAGTTGTGGATATCTGTGCAACACTAAGCAAGTTTTTTTCAGTCAGAGGTGACTGACTTCCACCTCTGTCACTAGAATGAATACCAAAATATAGCAACTTATTAGAAACACGGTGAAACCCAAGAGTTTAAGATTTCTGGAAAGCAGAACAGGCAATAGTGACATTTATATCTCTCATAATGCAGGATGAGTTCATAGCAAGGAAATTTAAGAGTGCCACTATTTGCCTTGAGACAAGGAAGTATTTCAGAGACTTTCAGTAGCATTTAAAAAAGAATAAAGCAGGAACTTAATTAATTTGAAGTCTTTGTTATGGAAATACCTAAATTTGCTGGAGTTCAAAAGATGAGACAATACTGCTAAACTGCACAACATACTGCACACTAAACACCTGTTCTGTACTTCATTGCATAGCTTGATATCTAAGGATTAATTTTAGAGAAGGATGCAAGTATTTTAAGCCAAGACTGGGAAGTTTAAATTGAACTTTTGACTTGTTTTTACCTCTTTTAATATTGGAAGAGATCAAAGTGCAAGAGATCTCCTCTCTTCCACATAATGTTCAGGTACTGAGGCTCTTAGATGACATTCTTAGTAAGCTCAAAGAGCATTGCTTCTCTCTTGCACATAGGTTCAGCCACTGACATATCTTCTCTCCTGCAGCCTACCCTGCTGCCGCTGCCTCCTGGAAAAGCGCAGCCATGGCAAGCGCGGACGCGGAGATGGCTGCCTTTGGGGAGGCTGCTCCTTACCTCCGAAAATCGGAAAAGGAGAGAATCGAGGCCCAGAACAAACCGTTTGATGCCAAGACATGTGTCTTTGTGGTCCACGCAAAGGAATCCTATGTGAAAGGGAAAATCGAGAGTAAGGATGCAGGGAAGGTCACTGTCAAGACTGAAGGGGGAGAGGTGAGTAAATGCAAGACTTACAAACAAAATTTCATGCCCATTCTGGCCCTTAGCTGACATACATATACTTTCCTGTCCTCCAACAGACCCTGACCGTGAAGGAAGATCAAGTCTTCTCCATGAACCCTCCCAAGTACGACAAGATCGAGGACATGGCCATGATGACCCACCTCCACGAACCCGCTGTGCTGTACAACCTCAAAGAGCGTTACGCAGCCTGGATGATCTACGTGAGTGCCAGCAGCAGCTTCCCTTGGGCAGCTGCAGGAACTGCTCTGCCAGGCTCAGGGCAAGCCAACGTGCTGTCTCCCTTCCCCACAGACCTACTCGGGTCTCTTCTGCGTCACTGTCACCCCCTACAAGTGGCTGCCGGTGTACAACCCCGAGGTGGTGATGGCCTACCGAGGCAAGAAGCGCCAGGAGGCTCCTCCACACATCTTCTCCATCTCTGACAATGCCTATCAGTTCATGCTGACTGGTGAGTTAGTTGGTTTTCTTTAAAAATACTATATTTAATTCTGTAGTATCCAGAGCATTAAGAAGGTCAATTGGAAGAGAATACAATGAAAACAGAATAATAATAAATTGACAGTTAGATACTGTGTCTTATCATGGCCATATTTATGTAAGTCATCCAATATTTACCCTTGGTGGCACGTTCAAGAGATGTGCAGGAACTTTGACAGTGCAGGAGCCCAGACTTTCTAGTGAGAGTTAGTTCCCTAATGGTTTCGTATCATCAGACTTGACAGTGCAGGAGCCCAGACTTTCTAGTAAGAGTTAGTTCCCTAATGGCTTCGTATCATCAGACTCCATGCAGATCTTTTCAGGTTTCATAGTGCAAAGATTTTATCAATGAAATAGCCATGGGAACATGTATTAAAAAAGCAACCAGACAAAATTCTGGGAAGCAAACTCAGCACAAGATATTGCACACAGAAACATCAAATCTAGCTCTGAAAGTACCAAATTTTCAGTACTCTAGAGCATGGGAGACTATTTGGGTAAAGGTTGATACCTTTTTGTGATGTTTCTGTGAATTTCTTCAAGCAACAATCAATTTCCTGCAGACAGAAAAAAAACATCTAGGGGACTATGGACTGCTCAGGAGTGGCTGCTCCTATGTAATAAAGTTCTTGAGAAGCACATGCTCCAGGTCACTTCAGTTTACAGATAGCTCATTTAATCAGTAAACCTACAAAATTGCCCCTTAGTTGGAATTATTTTTATAAAGCAAATGAGAAACTTGACATGAAGAGAATATCCAGAAAATGAACACCTGACAACCACACCAGGGATGACAGATCAGCTTCCCAGCTGCAGCCAGGAGCACTGAAAATTTCAAAAGGAAGTAAGGGTCAAGGCAGAGAGGTTTGTGAGAGGATTTAGCTGTCTTCTGCTAGTGCATCTACTAAAAGTCACAGGAATATTTTTATCAAGGATATTCATGACACACATTAATAATATTGGGTTTTTTCTACCCGTTCCACAGATCGGGAGAACCAGTCCATCCTGATCACGTACGTACAGCCCTGCTCGGGTCCCTGTGGGGCTGCCCAGTGCCAGGGATCCTCCTGCCTCACCACACACTCTCTGCCTCTCTCTGCTTTGACAGTGGAGAATCCGGTGCCGGGAAGACTGTGAACACCAAACGTGTCATCCAGTACTTTGCAACAATTGCAGCCAGTGGGGACAAGAAGAAGGAGGAGCAGACATCAGGCAAAATGCAGGTGAGTCAGGAAGAACAGAGTCAACACTTGGCATGTCATTGTCCTGTCAGCTAAATAACTCTCGCCCTGCAGGGAACGCTTGAGGATCAAATCATCAGCGCCAACCCACTGCTGGAGGCCTTTGGGAATGCCAAGACTGTGAGGAATGACAACTCCTCACGCTTTGTAAGTTGTTGCTTAGTCAAGAATACCTCCTTGTAGTGATAGGAGAGTGATA
>NW_008686545.1:0-508 GCF_000695815.1 Acanthisitta chloris | reverse complement strand
ACCTCCCAAGACCCCTCAGGACCCCCCCAAGACCTCCCAAAACTGCCCAGGACCCTCTAGAAACCCCCAGGACATCCCAAGACCTCTTAGGACCTCCTAAGTCCTCCCATGACCTCCAACCACCTCCCAGGACCTCCCAAGACCCCACAAAACCTCCCAAGACCTCCCAAAACCTCCCAGGACCCCCCAGAACCTCCTAGGCCCTCCCAGGACCCCTCAGGATCCCTCAAGACCCCCTAGAACCTCCCAGGACCTCCCAAGACCCCACAAAACCTCCCAAGACCTCCCAAAACCTCCCAGGACCCCCCAGAACCTCCTAGGCCCTCCCAGGACCCCTCAGGATCCCTCAAGACCCCCTAGAACCTCCCAGGACCTCCCAAGACCCCACAAAACCTCCCAAGACCTCCCAAAACCTCCCAGGACCCCCCAGAACCTCCTAGGCCCTCCCAGGACCCCTCAGGATCCCTCAAGACACCCTAGAACCTCCCAGGACCTCCCAAGACCCCAC
>NW_008686544.1:30186-50429 GCF_000695815.1 Acanthisitta chloris | reverse complement strand
TCTCCCCCGGGTCCTTCCTTTTTTATTTTTCCCCGTTCAAAATAAATCGGATCTGGGGATGTGCCTATAGGGAGCGGGAGGATTGACCACAAGTGTGGTTTTATTTAATATTTTTCAGGCTGCGGATCCAGGTATCCCAAGCCGCAATCTCGAGTAGCCCGTGAGCATCTAGGCAGGGTGCAGATCACCGGTGTTCGGGAGGGAAAAATCATCAACCTGTCAGAAATAATAAAAGCCGTTCTCCGCTCCACATAAAGCAATCTTAATATTGGCTGTCAGCAAGACAGAATTCCTAGCACTTATTTAAATATTTTATTACTTAGAAATAAATGTTTTGCCAATAGATTAAATAGTTGGGAATCAGAGAGAGTCTGCAGAGAAGCTGAAGGCTGGAAAATTGTTTAAGGAAACGACGATCCACTTGGGGATTTGGTTTCCCCTTAGCACGGTAATAGATTTTGCCTGACTTCTTCCACAGTTAAAATGGAATTGGATTGTCTGCACCTTATAAACAGAAACGAAAAATCCCGTTCTCGGTTCTGGGATTGCTGTGGCCGTAGCTCTAGGACAAAGGAAGGCCAGACACTATCCACCGAGGGTGATTTAGGAATAATTAAATCAATCCTGCCACGATGCAGGAAAGGTGGATTAAAAGATGCCCCAGTGAAAGCTTAGCAGAATGCGGAGTGGAAGAAGACCAACTATCCCAGGAGATGTCCTTCTATGTGTGCAACAGGAGACTCGGTCTGGAGGGCTCATCCCAAATCCGGAGCCCCTTCCCAGGCAAGTGCTCCCAGTTTGGGAGTGCTCTGTGTCCCAGTGCTCTGGAGTAAATCTGAGTTCATTTTCTTTGTGGCCCGGACAGGGCTGGGTGAAAACACAGCCGGGACTGGTCTATAGGTCCCAGTCTGGATGGGAGATAGGAAACAAAATTCATATTTGTTTTATTTTCAGTTCTAGACAGAAACAGACCTGCAACACTTGGCTGTAGTTATATATTCTGTACTAAACGGTTAAGACCTCTAATTGTAAGGGGAGATGACAGGCCAATAGTGTGCAAATAGCTGCAGGATAGAAACACCAAAAGGATCAGTGGACTGTGTTGCAAAAGGGACAGGAGCTACCCGTGGATGATCTAAAAAGGGAAAACTTCAGCTGAACGTCAGGCAAAACCCTCCCGCTGGTGAGCCTGAATGGGCTTCTGCGCTCTTGTCGGATGAAGGTGAAGGGGAATGCTTGAAATTAAAGCAAATCAAAACTGGAATAATTTTTCCTGCAGTCCCAGAGAGAGAAAATACACGATTTGATGCGTCTCTGCTGTCCCTAGAGTTCACAGATTTGTCAGAGTTGAAGGAACAACTGTTTGAAAAGAGAATGGATTTAAGAGTGAATTTAAAGAAGGGTCTGGTTGCAGGCAGGTCGCTTGCATTTGCATGCTGCTTTTGTTAGTAATATTATCGATCTGGTGGAATCCTTTTCATTCCAAATAGCGGAGGATATTTCTGAGATTTTCTGTTTATGCTCTCTGGAACTGTAGGGCTTTTCTGAAATTCAAATGTATTTTAGAAAAAGACTCTATTTCCTCTTTCCTTCTGAGAGCTAGGTGTTTCTTAATTTGATGATATTTATATGTTTACTTTGCACAAAGGCTGCAATTCGTTGTTGGATTGAGGGTTGTTTTGATTTGTGGTTTGGTGTTTTGAGATTTTCTTGGTTGGGTTTTTTGTTTGATTGTTTGATTTAGGGTTTTTCTGCCCTTTTTTTTGGTTGGTTGGTTGGGTTTTTTTGCTATTGGAGTGTTGTTAGTTTTTATCAAAAATTGCATTTTCTGTACCCGAGTTGAAGGATGGGAGTTTTAACCCTCGGGGAGTGGAAGTAGTCTGAGACTTCTCATCCATCCCCTGGAGAAGGGCTTTCATCCATCTCGGCTTTCCAGCTGCTGATTTTTCAATTTGGTTGTCCCGAACTGAGAACTGGCTGCGCGGAGGCGGCTTGGGCTGCTGCCCGCCCAGGGCGGTCCAGGAGGATTTTCAGAGGATAATGGGGTAATGCAAACTGGCACGGAGCAGCTAATGAGATATCGGAGTGGAAGCAGCCCGGGTAAAGGCAGAGGAAGGGAGCTGGCCCTGGCACTTGTGGGGAAGGACTGGTGAAAAGTGGATAAAACATGTGGAGAATTCATCCGAGGACTGGGACTCGAGATGAAGGCTCGTGGAGATTGAAGAGGCTAAGGACCAGCAGCTGGGAAAGGGCTCAGCACCTCTCCAAATGTGGTGCTGAGGAGATTCTGCTTCATCTCAGCATAACTATCAAAGGGTTAAGAAACCTCTGGATGCAAGAGGAGTAGGGGAGTGGTTTTAAGCCAGGCCAGGGGTGGGCTTGAAGTCGTAGGGGGCATGAGGGATAGGGACACCCCCGGGATCCTCATGAAGCAGCAGAGTCTGAGATGTAAGAGCATCTGTAGGTACCTCAAGCCATTGCTGTGGGTACCTTGCTGCTGGGGAGGGACAGTCTCCAGAGACAAGTCGCTGAAAGGGAAGGTGATTTGTAACTGTTAAAAGTGCTGTCTTCTGACATTTTGTGGTTCTCCTT
The DNA here is from genome assembly GCF_000695815.1 of Acanthisitta chloris. Classification (NCBI taxonomy): domain Eukaryota; kingdom Metazoa; phylum Chordata; class Aves; order Passeriformes; family Acanthisittidae; genus Acanthisitta; species Acanthisitta chloris. The sequence goes on along the minus strand of NW_008686544.1, from coordinate 47,837 downwards.
TCACCCTGGCACCTGACCTTTTGTGCACAGAAACACAGAAGGTGGTGGGGGGAAGCTATGCATTAGCAGTTACCCGGGTTTCACTGTTTTCTGTGTCCATTTCTCTGACACTTCATCATCTTTGTTGCTTCTTCTTATGTTTTTTGATCAAAGAGTTTTACTCCCCTCAGGACAATCTTCACATCTTACCAACTGGAGGAGCTGGAAAAGGCCTTCAATGAGGCTCACTATCCTGACGTATATGCTAGAGAGATGTTGGCCATGAAAACAGAGTTGCCAGAAGACAGGATACAGGTAATCATATCTCTTGGACCCCCTTATCATGCTCCTCTCATCCACGTTCATTCCTCCCTGAGGAAAAGGTACTGGCATAGGAAGGCTGACATTGCTCTGAAGAAACCTCCCCAGGCTGTCCATTCCTCTGCTCTTGATGCATAGGCAGACAGATCAGCTGTTCTCAGCAGATTTGTATTTGATGTTTTTATGTCGACATGTGCTGTGCATGGTGTGTTGTACCAGTGATTTGGGGTGTGTGAAACAGTGGGAATCCTGAATCAGAGAAGGACAACAGGCGTGCAAGGCAAGACCACAGTATGTTTTGAGATCTTGGTATAGGCAAGGAGAGGCTCCTGGAGACTGCATCTGGGTGGGCACTGTGGAAAGAGCTCATATCTGCTCCTTTGGTCCCAGAAGGATGCACAGGGATGATGTTGGCAGCTAGTACCACTGTGGGTAGGACTGCAGTGTGGGAATGATAGGTGAGTCCCAGTGAGGTGTTTGCATGATCTCTGCAATTTCACTGCATTTGCCTCCTAAAGTGAATCTTCCCTGAAAGTTCCTGGGGATAATTTTTTTGTTAATGACTTTTAACGTTTGGGTCTTAATTGCTTGTCAGTTCTGTTGTGCCACTGTGAGAAGCTACAATGAGGCAGTGTGGAGTGTCACTTCTGTGTGGTGAATCCTCTGGTGGTAAGGAGCAGCCTGAGCTGCAGGGCTGTGCCAGCACCAGCCTTTGCCATGCATGGCAGCAATTAATGCAAGCCATTATTATGACTCAAATAGCTGGAGAAGACTTACAGCTGCTGTGCACAGCATGGGAGGCACAATGTGCTTGGACAAACTAAACATGATGTTCACAAAGGTGGGCTCCAGCAGCTTCTATTGCCTCCCTTCACCCCATGACTTACTCCGGGCAGGTTTCTACATAAGACTCAGGACTGTAATGGCCAAGCCTTGAACCCATTTTTGCTGGTACTGGTGATATTTCTGGGCTGGCTCAAAGTTAAACTGTCCTGGTCCTCTGCACAGTGGCAGTTGCAGCCTCTGTGACTGCTGCACAGCAGTTTCTACAAGAGACATTGGCCTAAGTACCATGCAGTGTTGGGAGGGTCCTGGTTTCCCTGGTTCCTCCTTCTATTCAGTCTCTCATGCATGCCCAGTGCCTGCTGAGCTGCTTCCTGAGCCTGTGCTGTTTCCTTGCTAGAGAGATGGCCCAGGAGGCTGCTCCCTCGTGGGTTTGGAAGGCAGCTCAGAGGGCATTTAGCAGGATAACACTGATGATGAAAGCTGCTGAGGTGTGGCCCCATGCAGGGACAGGGAGATCCTACCAAACAAAAATGAAGACCTTTTTCCCTCATTCCTGAACCCCTTCAACACCCTCATTCTTGTACTCAATCAAGAGTGACATTTTTAGAAAAGCAAGTTGTGATTCTTATCTCGTTGATATGGCAGGAGTCCTGATGACCTAACAGGTTGTATATAACCTACATACTGACAGGATTTCCACCAGTCTTCAGAAATAATGGCCCATCATCTGAAATCCTACCTGATGCCTTAGGATTTTGCTCTGAGCAACAAGCCCTGATGCTTTGCCTCTAGAGAGAGCGGGATGGATGGAGGGTCACTTCTCCTCTTGTGGCCCCTGTCAGACATCAAGTCAAGAGAGGAGAGACCTATCAAGAGTTTAGTGTTGCCTGCACCTGCCATCTGATGCTGGCCTAGGAAGAAGAGCCTTGGGTTTTCTGTAAAGGACCTTTTCCAGGAAGAGGTTAATCTAGTGGCACAGTATAAACTGAACTCCAGAGGCACCATTTCTCTGGCCAGGGCAGAGGACCTTCACTATGCATGAGGTGGAGAGAGATGTTATGGCAAACAGTGCAGAACTGCATGTACTGCTTCAGCATATGGAGCATCCTTCCAGTGCTGAGGCTCAGGGTTTTAACTGATACAGAAATGAAATAGTGGGTAAAGTATTTTAGCTGTCACTGACTTGCTGCCAGGACATTCTGCAGCTGGCTAATGAACAACTGCCTACTTTTCCTGTACTGCAGTTTCTAAACCTAGGAGGGCTCCTTACTGTGACCCCTCTGCCCTAGAGATGAGGTTAGGCTTGGACAGCAGAAGCACCTCATTGTATGGCTGTTTTGAACATCAGGTGTAACTAATGGCATGTGTATTCCAGAAGAAAGTGCTTGTGAGTAAGTTTTGTACATCATGAAAGGGAAAATAATGAGAAACAGCAGAATTTCTGTGGCATCTGTTGTGTGTGAGCATGAGCATCCTGCCAGGGTGAGCATCAGGGTCATGTAGGAGTCCTGAGCATCAGTGTTCTTTCCAGTAGGTCAGCACTTAATTGTCCCTTATGACACATTCTATCAAGTTTCCTTGTGCATGCTTTTTGTGTGTGAGAAGCCATGACAAAAATGATTCCCAGCTTTGATCGTGTTCCTTGATATTTCACCTCATATTCTGTTTTAACTTTATCCCTTTTTGTATGAGCCTAATTCTTTCTCTCTTGTTATAATGTTTGCAGTCTTTAAAGAAATCTAAGCTATTTCTTCTCCTGGCTGTCACTTTTGGTTTTCATCATTGCTTAAGCAAACTGCAAAGATCTTTTCTTAAATCATTCTTCAAAAATCACACGCTAGTCTCTTAATCACACAGTTATTCTTCTGTGAAGCCCATCCTGCCTGTCAGTCTTCCTGGAAATAAAGGACCACGTGCCTACGGCTGCACACTGGGTGTGTTCACACTGGTTCGCTTGGACTTTTGAGCCCTTGCAGAAACAGCCTTGGATTAACACTGGTCTGCTTGCTTCCTTATTTATTTCTATTTATCTAATTCAGTCACTTCAAACTTTTTTAGACAGCTTTTTTTCTATATTCAGGATTTTCCCTTCAGTGTTCTGGGTTTCATATGGCATTTTATTAACTTTCTCTAACAAGCATAAGGGCCCTACCAGCTCCGATACTGGCAAGAGGTGGATGCTGGAGTATGAGAACAGGGCAGCTATCTAGTGATACTTACTGAGTACTTTGTCACCCTCTTGGGATTTCAAACACAGGTAAATATCTTAATATCCTGCAGCGAGAAGTTCTGCAGCAGAACTGCCTGAGTGAAGTAAAATCTTGCTTTGAATCTCTTTGCATCATTTAATGCCCCTTGGAAGAACGAGCTGACAATGAATCTTGACTCCTGTCTTCATAATATTTATAATTTCACATCATTGTATTTTTTTTCCTTGCATGAGTTTCCAGCTGCTCAAGAGAGCTCTATATTTTTGCATTTTCATTGTAGCTTGCAGTTCCTCTCATCTTTCAACATTCCTTTCTCCCTCTTGTAGGTCATTAATGAAAGCATTTTCTAAGATTGTTGTGAGCATCACATGTTGTGGATGTTTACAGCATTTCATGTGGGTTCCCACTGGATCCACACCTAAGAGTGATATCTACCCCTTATTTTCATTCATGGAATTATTTCTCAAGAGGTAGTAGCCAAAGAGAAAGCAAATCACCTATGAAATTTGATATGAAAGTGAAATTCAAAGAGTGCAATTGAGAGAATGATATATAGGAACTGTTTGCAGGTAAAACCTTCAGCAGAACACTACAAATAGCCATCAGAGCCTAAAAAAGTTATTGGTTTGAGAGAACATTGAATCCAGGAAAAAATATTCAAATTCTCCATTTAAAGAGAAGATGGATGTGTATTTTTTTCCAAGGCAGCACTCTTTCACACTGTGTGCATCTTCCTCCCAAATTGAGCTGGCTGCTCCTGGAAGGAAAATGAGCATCCTCCCATTGGGCAGCATGGGAAAATAATTTCATTTTCCTAGTGAGACACTGTGCTCAAGTCAGACTGGATGTCACTCTGGCCATTTTGCAAGATACTTGAAAAAGACCACATTAATGTACATGAAAGAATATTCATAAGAGTTGAAGTGCCACTATTAGAATAAATCAAGACCATTCTGTAAAATCCAGGTGAGGTAAGTAGATTCTTGTGGGGAAGTATATCCTTAATAAACAATATGAAGTATTAAAAATGGCCTCAAGCTGACAAGTATTGTGGCATCTCACTTAAATTCTGTAAGAAATACTCTTAAGTATAATAGCAAATACTCTTAAGTGTAATGTGTAGATTTTAGATAAGTTACCCCTATTGAATTTATTAATGTGTAACAGTTCTCAGCTTTAAACACCAGTAGTTACAAGATGAAAGTTCAGTAACAGTTTGATTTGGGATTATTGAAATGATTGTGTATGTTTCTCCTTAAAGTATGTCTCCTACCAATCAAACAAACCAATTAACCAGTATTTCAAAAAAATAAGATCCTGACTGCCATTGTGGGGACACCAGAGTCACATTTTAAGGGAACTAATCAATTTAAAACTATAACAAAAGTGACAAAAATTGTCAGTTCTTGTTGTTAAAAGATTGTATGGTGATTATGTGGACAATGAATTTTGGGACAAATAAAATTGCTTACGTAAGCAAAAAGGAATCCCAAGTGATGCTGAGAAAAGGCTGGAAAAGAACTACTCAGACTTGTATCTCTGAGTAGCAGGTATTTGTTTATTCAGCGCTGGGCACAAGGGGGATCGCTCCACCAAACCTGTTCTACCAGGGACAAAAACTTCACAGTTTTTGTACATTAAATGTTCATACATATTCATTCTTTTCAGGAATGGGTGGTTATTATTATAATTAGTTCTTGCAAGTCATTATCATATACTTCTCCTCCGTCTCCTCCCTCTTGGCATCAGTCCCATGGTCCTGGTGGTCCTTCGGTGGTCGTGAAGATGAAGCGCCTCCTCTTCCTCAGTACCCTTTGGACACCCTTAGTATGCAACCATTTACCCCTTTGTACAGTTTTGCATGCCTTGCTGACCTTGCCTCTATCTTGAACATTTTGTTTCTTTATTCCACACCCCACATGGTCTTAGTTTTCCTTCCACTGCCAAGGTTTGAGTCTAGTTAGTTCTACTGTCTTATAGATAAGGTGCATCGTTTCGCCACCAAGTCAAAACAATACCATTAGTGCAGCTTTTTATCTGTATGATGCAGTCCTTGCTGTCTTGCAAATTAAGCTGAAATAGTGCTATTAGTAAAGCTCTCCTTTATGCTTTCAGCTTTAACGGTTCAATTCCTGCTTTCAGTCTGCTTCTCGGTATCACAAGGAGAGCCTGGTGCTGTGTGTGAGGAGTGGGGATTGTCTGTGTATTCAACAAGCTTTGTTAGGCAGCTAAGAGGCCAATTTTGGCTAAAAACAAAACAAGGTCAACTAAATCTGTAATTGAAAATGTATTGGTTTGGCTGCTACCAGATTAACACATATCAGTATCACTGTGCAGCCCTTTGGGAGTTGAACAGAGATGGAGGAATCAGGAGCAGTTATTTGGAGGAAAACATTTGTACCAGGAATATTTTTCCATAACAACAGGCTTATCTTGCTTCAGTTTCGCAAGAAAGTTCTCTATTTAGAGGTGAACATAATTTGGAAAAGCTTGAGGAACCTGTTCTTCACTGAACAGGACCTCAGGAGTGAACCCATGGAGTCCCCTCAAGAAACACAATAGAAAATGTGAAGGAAAAAGTAGATTTGTGCAGCTTTAGCAGCCCTGGCTTCTCCCCCTCACTCCAGGTTTTCTTGCTTACTGCAGACTGCTGAGTTGTAGTCTGAATCCCATGGCATACATATGGAATGCTGTGATTGCTCCATGCAGTTACTGACCTCTCCTGAATCTGTGCCTGGAATGGCCACCGAAGTATTTCTTACTGCTGCAGAAAGTAGCAATGGTGTTGGATTTTCTAAGCTTATCACTATTAATCTAAGAAGTGAAGACCTGTCTATTCTTGCTAAAACTTGGGGTGACTCTCTCACATAGAACAGAGAAAGGCCAGCACGAGGCACACTGCCGGTGGGTTCCAGCTGGTATCTATACATCAGGTTCACGGAGACCTTGTAGCTGGAAGGAAATTACCAGAGTGATTAGGGTTGTTGAAGGTAGATTACCAAGGTGAAGGAAAAGCCGAAAGTGCTGCTGTCATGTGAGCCAACCATTTCAATTTTATCTTTTTTAAGAGCCCTGTAAGCCCTACAAGCAGTTAATCATGAAATAGAGCTGAACAGCTAGTGCTGGCTACCTTTGCCAATAATTCCTGAGCACTGGGGCAAACCATGGCTGTGTGATACTAGATAAGTGCCATTAACTTCCCCTATGCTTTTAGAAATGTAGGAAGTATACAAGTGAGAGTAATAAAACTAATCAAACTTACTGGCTTAGTGAGAATATTATTATGAGTTTTTCTCATGGCGTATGGTACATCTCTGCCTCCATGTCTTTAATTGGTATGTGAAGAGTTCATCCACTTTGCTGCCTCTTCAATAACATGCTTGTTTAGTTGATCTAAATTCATATTCATTTCCATTTTTCAATTAAGAGTTGTTTAATTTGGCCCTTTCTGTAATGGATTGTTTTCATTACCCTTTATCTATGGCCTGTTTTCAGCCCATGTGCTCAAACTTCGTTTACAAGTTAATTACCAGAGCTGCAAACAGAGGGGCTGGGTGAGGGGCAAGGGCAGGAACCCAGACTAGCCTTCCCAAAAGGCTTACTGTCTGAAAAGTCTTACACCACATGCCTTTGGACAGAGGAAGAAAATGTGGCAGGAGAACAGAAGGAAAATGGAGGGTTGGGAACAACTCTTCAGCTTACTGTGAACTGGGGGCTCTCCTGCTTGTTGCAGATTGACAGCCTGGCTGGTCGGACTTACCCTGCTACAGCTGGGGCTGTAGATGAAGTTTAAAAGGTGTTTAAGAGGTGGAGGTTATGAAGTTATGAATATTTGCTATACCCAGGTACTCCTTTATCCCTCTATGTTCAGTCCTTGAGTTGCTTTAACCAATTTTCTAAATGGGACAGAAAAACAAATAAAACCAAACTTGCTTGCCCTTGCATTCAGCTCTGTTCCTTGCAAGATATTTATGGCTGTCGTGACTGTGAATTTGGTGTGCTCCTCCATGTTACTGGGAGGGAAATAGGGCTCTGTGCAGTGAGAACTCCCTCCCTGTTCTCTCCATGGCTTGGAGACATCATCACCAAGGGTCAGACACCTTCAAGTGTTGGGGCACACAAGTTTCCTGTGAGAGGACAGACAGGCAGGCAACAAAATATGCCATGTCCCATTTCTGTGGAGTGCCTTGGCAAAGGCTTTCCCCATCATGTCCAGGAGAATCAGAAATGGCTCTGCAGGCTTGATGCCAGGCTGTGACAACTTTTCCCCTCATTCATCTCCCCATTTTCTTAACAACAATAGTTTAAGGGTAACACTTCTCTGAGCTAGCTTAGGCATTGCAGTACCTCAATCACATAAGCTCTTCTGAAAACCTTACCTCAGATCTCTGTGCTGGGAACACTTGCATTTTCTCCTTCATTTAATTTTTTTTTGATACCACTGCATTTTTTCACAACTGATTTAAAAAAAAACTAATAGGTCAGTGCAGCGAGTTCAATAGTTAATTCCCCTCTAGCCTTAGGATGCCTGGCAGAGGGTCCAGCTGATGCTTGTGTTCATGTTTTCCTTTAATGACCCTTTATTATAAAGTTTTCCTCCTTTCCTGACTTTGAATAGAGATTTTTCTAACAGTTCAATAACACAGGCACTTTAGACACACAGTTAATTTACTCTACCCTTTATTTCTTAATGGATCTATTTTTCTCTATTGTGTTTCTCTTTTACCCTGATAGATCTCAACAAGTTGCCCTGATTCTTCTCTGGCAGCACAAACCTCCTCTGCCTTTCCATTGCCCTTCTTTTTGGGGGTTATGCGAGCCAGGTTTTGCACAAGTCTATGCAGTGTTGAGAAATCTAGTCCTCATCAAACATACCAATGACCCTGATTTCCACATGTGTGAGGCTGGCAGTTCCTGCTGTGGAGCAGAAAAGAGGAACTGACCTGTACAACAAACTGTTGCTACAGTATCTTACAACAAAGGTGCCTTCCAGAGTCCACCTTCATCATAGGCTGTGAAAAAGCATTAGATGCTCTTCTCACTACTCTGAGCATTACTGTGCTGGGAGCAGCAAGTGATTGTCAGTTTAGGACCTGCCTGGTGTGAGAAGCATACTTCGCTCCCTACTTTCTTTCACTGAGTGTCTGTTAGGCTCTCAACTGTCTGAGTAAAGTCAGAGCTGAAACTATGACTAGTAGTTATTACAGCTTTCAGCTGCAGCTTTCTCTTCAAATTTATAGCAAGGGAATGCAAGTCAAGCATTGCTTATACTTGGTCACCTTCCTGTGAGTTACATAAAGGCTCATGGCATGCATGTTGTGCATTCCTAAACATTGGGGTTATGTCCCCTCTGTGGTCTATAAGTAACCTAGTGACTGACTCCTGCCTGACTGCTGTAGCTGACCTGCTACAATGTGGATAAGCCACAGCACTTTTCCCAGGCTGGCTTAGCTCGTATCTGTGGTGTTCAACCAGGCAAGCTGAGCCAGGCTGTCCACCCATTCCTCTGGAAACCTTTAGTTCATCTGCAGCTGCGGGATCCACAGGGTATGCCCCTGGTGGAAATACCTTCTCATCTGTGCCACCCTTTCCTCTCTAAAGACACTGCTTGGCTCACCCAGAGGGAGGGCCAAATTGTGAGTGTTGTTGCGGAAAAAAACCCTTGGAAAGATCTCGCCAACCCACCCATGTAAACATACATGATTATCTGTGCCAGTAACTGCTCATAGCCAGATGTGCCAATGTTGTCCACACCAAGATAACTTGGTGTTTCTGGTACCTCTGGGTGCCTTTGTATCTTTGGCTTCACTACTATCCTTCCAACTCAGAGTGCCCCATGATTGTCACTACAGCAACCCACCATTTGTTAGTTGACTTACATCAACTTCTTGAGCCTCTATGATGACCATATGATGACTGAGATCAAGGCTTCAGTGTCTAAGTGACAGCTGAAGGAGGGTCCCTGCCTGGGAGATCTTAGCTCGGCTGGACCAAGCATGTGAGATACCTGGGAATGTGCTGGTGAGCTCAGGTGTGCTGTCCTCATGTCAGCAGCATCCACAGGCAGGTTGTGTGTTGCCAGCTCTGCAGGTCACACTGTTAGCTGTACTGTGCACTAGGCCAAGGTGTCAACTGCAGACATCAGTGGCACAGCAGGAGTCAGTGCCTGGAGCATCAGTCTTCTGCAGCTGTGAGGTGTCATGTGAAACCCCCTGGAGTTGTGAATGGTGCTCAGTCCAAGCTGCTGCATGGAAACTGATTATAACATCTTACAACATTTTATAAAACATCACATGTTTCTGTACATATCTTCCAGCTAATGCTTCAATGCCCCAAGAATGCAGTGCATTGGTGAGCATGCGCTGGCCCCCTCAGGGGGACTTTGTGGACTGTCCCTGTGCACACAGGGATGGGCTTGAGCTTTATGTCAGTGAACACTGGGCACCAGGTAGTACTGCAGACATCATCTCCTGCTGGTGCACAGCCCCTGGCTCCTATGTTTTTTTCTGGAGAAGGTCAGAAAACACATTTCCCCTTTGCTCAGTATGTACTGATAAAGGTAAGGGCACCATGGAGATGCTGCTGGCATGCAGGGAGGAGTCCCAGAGCACAGACAGTGCTCCACAGCCTCAGAGGAATGCTGGCATTCCATGGTCTGATTTTGGTGCCTGTTAAAAAGCATCATGAAGAGGATATGACATTTCTCTTCTGACTGCCCTGACTCACCTTGCTCCAACATGAAAGTGAAGACATGGTGCATCCCTGCATGTTCACAGAGCGCATTGCATACGATGTTCATGAAGACCTATGCTAAGCTTTCCTCTGTGCTAGAGGACCTGCAGAGCAGTGTTAGTTGAGGAAAAGAAGGCAAAATGAAATTATACAGGCAGGATAGCAGCTTGGTTAATGCTGCCAGGCATTGTGAGCACCCGAAGGATCGATGTACACCATCACCCTTTGTGATGATGACAAATATCTTCCTTGGGTTTGTGTGGACTAGGATGATGAAAGCACTCTTGTCAGCTTTCCTGTGACTATGATGCACCTACAACCCTGATGTTTTTTTCTGTTTTCCAATTAGCACGTTAGGAAAAGAGAAATTTGGGTGTTTATCTGCCATGTCCCAGCATCTGGCAGCCTATACAGAGCTGTAGCGCCAGCTCCAGCTTAGCTATTGGTCAGTTGGAACCACAATCTGACACAGGAATGCATTTGCTGTGCAGATGTGATGCACAGGCTGAGCATGTGCTGAACAACTGACCTCACTATACTGACCATGCACATCTTGGACACATTTGTTTTTCTTTGGGGAAGATGAGAACCCTGAAGCAAATTAAGTTCACTTTTCAAAGGCTACAAGAAGAGAGAAAACATGTCGCCACATGAGGTGGCATGGCCAGGTGAAAATCCCAGGTTTGCCAGGGGCACACAGTTTAAGATATATTCCTTGGTCAAGTGGGATTTTACAGCTTTGTCTGTGTAAGTCAGATGAATTGCAACAAGTAGCTGTACTTGGCCAATGTAGTGCTTTTTAAGAGCAGGATTCAGCCTGCAGGACTGGGGGATGGTAATTTTTGCTGGGTGCCATATTAAGCTCATATTCAATGTGTGTCCTGTTACTACTTTAGCTTAGAGGAGACCCAAGCTTGGATGAACCATCATGTCTTCACTCAAGAGGGATGAGTGCTGTCTCACAGCTCATCTCAGTATGTCTGGTTGGACCTGTTAGCCATGTGGGTCAGACGCAACTCCAGCTGTTTCCAGGGCTCTTGCCATGCTGTGTATGGGAATTGCTCTTTCTAATGTGAGCTTGAAAAGCTCTTTCCCAGTGTTTAGTAAGAGGAGAGATGATGAGTCCTGTGATGAGCCATGCAGCCCATGTGCAACCTTTACTGCTCTCATTTAACATCATAACCGCTTTACACTAGCCATAGAAAGTGATGTCACCATAAACTGTGCCAATAATTTTGACATTACATTTGAAAAGACAGCAATAAACTGTTTCCAGGCTTACGCAAGTGGTACAGTCACCACCAGCAACCAGGAAGCTTTCGTGGGGCGATTGCCAAAGGGGAGGCATTCAGGGAAGCCCCAGGGCACAGTCAGACCTTACACTCTCATGGTAGTTCTGGACGTAGAAGTGAGCTGGAGGTGTTGTCTGGTCTGCAGCTGGACTCACCGAAGGGCTTCAAGCAGGGAAGCGACAGATTTGCAAAGAAGATACGCCTGTCAGTCCATGGGCAGGGGAAATGGTCTCAGAGTTGCTGCTGGGGGTCTTGGGATTTTGTCCCTTGCCTTAGGTACTGGTTTGCCAACAGCTGTGTGCAGTTGCTCCCCGGAGCCTGGCAAAGTGGTGTGCAGTGTGTCCATGCTGGTGTCTGCAGGCGCGGTCGTGCATCCGCTTGTGGCCATCTAGTGGACACTCGGCGTGAGCGGCTGTGGGCTGGGACCGGCTTGTGCTCCATTAAGCTCGTTCCTTGAAAGATCCCGGTTGAAATGCTTTTTTCAAAGGCAGTACGAGAGATTTGGCAATGCAAAAATTTACCACTATCTACCCTGGAATTTTCCTTTAAGCGATAAGGAATGCTTGGGCAGGGAAAATATATTTTTTTATATATTAGGAAGGCAAGGAGTCCAATACCAGTTCTCCTGTCTGTGTACCCCAGCTTGGAAAGTAGTAGCCGAGAAAATGAGTGTAACCAGTGGAAAATTTTAGGTAGTAAAACACTACAGAAACAATACACAGTAGCACCCTAGATGCTTTAAAATATCCCTTTGCTAATTGAGCTCCTGGGTCATGGCCAACCTCAGGGAGATTTCTCTCTTTAGCAGACAAGGTTTCAGGCAGTGATTAGGTAAACAAACTAACTAATATGATGAATGTGGATAACAAGGACACATCGAGTCTCATGTCCCTTTGCAAAATGAGAGATTCCTCCTCCTACAATTTGCTCTTCTGCATCATCAGTAATCTGAAGAAGCATCAGTTGTCATTTGTGATTCAGACAAGGAAACTGGCAAGGTTATCTTTGCCAGTCTTGACTCCCAAACTCCAACTCCAAAACACTTACAACTCTGCAGTGGAGCACAGAGTGCCCCAGATTTTATTGCTTTGGGCAGTGAGCACTGGAGGTGAGAATTAGATGATGATAAAGGTTAGAAACATTCCCGTTTATAAGGTTTTACAATATCGCAAGACAAAGCTATCCACATTGTCCATTTTTTGCAGATAGGCTTCATGGAACAAGTTTCCCATGTTTCATAGAGGGTGGTTGTCTGAAAATGAAGAGATGTAAAACACCTTAAGGTGTAGCACATTGGTCCAAAAGACACCTCTGCACATTGGATTGTGATAGCTTTGCACAAGCAGTCTAAAATTAATCGGGGTTTCACCACTGCCGTGAGGTGTGGAAGCACAGTCTTTTCACCATAACCTGGGCTGTGCAACAGATATCTAGATGAAAGGAAGTGAGAAGGAAGGTGCATGACACACAGCCACATCAGTAATGCTTTTCACAAAGCTGAGCCAATCGCCAGGATGGGAAGGGGCAAGAGGAAATGTGGACAAACATTGCTTGAAGCAAACCAGAGGAAGTTGTAACATAGATATCTCCAAGCAAAGACAATGAACAGCCAAAGAAGACATGGAATACCAAAACCACAAGTAAATGTAAGGGTGAAACCCTCTCCAGGAAAAGTGAGGTGCCAATAATAAATAACAGCATATTTGGAAGTTGTGGCTGATGTACCAACAGAGATGAAAATAGCTATGAATTACTTAAACCAGTGTGTCATTCAGCTTAGAATCAAGGCACTGGAAAATTTTGGTATCACGTCAGGAAGTTTGAAGAAAGCAGTGAGGTCTTCTCCCAGAGGAAAGTCCCACTGATGAAGCCATTGAATGAGGACATGAATCATGACAACACATCACAGGGAACCATTCTGCTGATCTGAAATGGTATGGGAGCTGTCAGTGCCAGGAGTGTCAGGAGCTCTTCCCAACATGTTCCTTGGGATGGGCTTGTGGCAGTGATGCTGAGCTGGGATCTGATCCTAGCAATATTCAGTACTGAGCACCATTGGTTTCATTTGACTTGATGCCTGAGATGGAGATATGGCTCCTGGTATTAAAGCAAGTCAGTCCTCCTGATTTCTGTTCTGACAGACATTCTGGGATTTCAAACTTCCATTTTTCCTAGTCAAAACCAAGAAGAAATTCCCATCAAATGACAAAACTTGGTTTGAGATATCTTGGAATTATCTTACTGAGGTGTTGATGTAATTTTGATTTTCCCATTTGGCTTTAAAACATAGATTTTGCATGTCTTAGGCAGCTGAGATTAAAATACAACATTCAGAAGGAAGCCATAGATAATTCTGATTACACTTCCCCTGGCTGGACGCAGTTTTTCCTGTGCAATTGAATCAGCATTTTTTGATTGAAAATTTTTAGCAGCTCTAGTCAAAATTGGGCTGCCAACTGGCAAAGATTCTGCTGCCTTCAGTGTTTGTGTAACACTGCCATGGAAAAGGGGATGCTCTAGGGCAGCAGGTTTAGGAGCAGTGGGCAGTGCTGGGGCAGGATGAGACCTTGCCAGGGGAGAAGGGCAAGGGAGCATAAGACATCAGGAAGATGTTTGGGGCATCAAGGCAGGATAGAGTAGAAAAGGAAAGGTGTTAAAAGCACCAGTGAAGAGGCACTTGGATAAAATAGGATTGAGGAGAGTTTAAGAAGAGAGGAACTCTGCTGCAACAGATCTAATGGTACTGGTTTACCCAGGGCAGAACAGGCAGGATCCCTCTTCTGTCCCAGATGGGTCCAGCTGCTCTTCACAGCATGAAATTCTCAGGAGTGCTTGCCCCACTGCCAGCACCTGGTGGGTGACAAAGAACCACGGGAGTTTGGGCTGAGGTTGGAGTGGGAGCGAGCCAGTCCCCTCCAGCTCTGCACTCTGGGCTCTGGGAGTGAGAGGAATGCATGGCCTGGAGTGAGAGACCCTGCCAGCATCCTGCTGACTTCATGGCCAAGCAAACCCGTGTATCAAAGAGGCATGGAGAAGCGGGTGAGGAGGGAAAGCTGTGCACTCCTAGGGGTCTTTGCTCAGGCCCTGGAGGATTTGCAGCCATCCATGGTTCAGGGGTTACATATTGGCAATATGAAAGTGTAAATCAGACTGTTTATCATGCAGAGGAGGTGATGTGCAGTGAAGCAGCCTGGCTGTAAAATCCCCTCTGACATGCACGGAGTGTCTTCTGCTGGGAGAAGCTGGGATCACAGCCACTGGGACTACCACCCCACCCATCCCACAGAGCTTTTTGTGGGAGCAGGCTGTATGAGCTCTCAGGAACGGCCAAGGCTGGCTGTCACCAGTACTAGCAAGCCACCTGCCCACCCTGCAGCTCCCTCCCTGGCATAAGGCTTCAGTGCAGGGCAGTTCCCCTCTGCACGGGTGGAAGAGGCGAGCTTGCCTTGCCAGCTGAGAGCAGGGCATCACTCTGTGGTATCAGTCTTATGGCCCCCATGGCAGAGCTGGTGGACTGGGACAGACCCCCCTGTGCTCCCCACTGCAGCCTGAGCTCCTCCACGGCTATGGACGGTGGGGACAAGAGAGGGTTAAGCTGTCAGCTCTGTAATGTTAAACAGGTGTCAAAGGCACCTCCATATATCTGCAGATTGAAATCAAATTCTTTGCAGTATAAAAAGATAAATTACCCAGGCGATTCCCGCCTCATCCCACTCATCAGGCCAGCGCCAGACGGCAAGCAATTTTTTTTTTTAATGTGCTAACGACCTAATCAAGCAATCAAGTCGGAGAAGATTGCGGAGTGACCCCGAGCATCCATCTGCCAGCGAGACCCCACCATTCATTTCCATTCTGCCATGTACTTTCAGGGAAACGGAGGGAAAAAAATAGAAAAGGAAAAAAATCCTAAACAAATTAACACCCAATTTTCTGTGAGTCTAATTAGTTAAATGAGGAGGTGTTTGGGGTGTCCGCGGGGAGGGAGGGGCTGCCTCTCCGAGAGGGGCCTGGTAACTCCATGGCATTAATTAGCGCAGGTCAATGGCGTGGTTCCCTGGGGACCAGCTGCTTTAATTTCCCGTGATATTTCAGTGCCTCAGGCCCATCGATTCAAACTGAAATTAACTTATTTTTCAATCAGGCCTGGGCTGCCCCTGGGGCTGACTCTTCCTTTGCCTTCTTCTGAATAGACCTCAAGCAATTTTTCATCTAAGGCTGATGCCTCTGCTCGGCGGGAAGGGAGGGGAGCCGGGGAGGGAGGAGGGTGAGGGAGACAAGAGGAATGGAAATCGGAGAGAGAGCACTAATAGATTTCTGCGAGTATCACCCCCCTCCCTGCCGTTGCCTCCCGCCTCTCTGCTCACTGCCCCCCAGGTCACAGCTCAAAGATTATTCTGCCAATTTTCTGAGAAGATGAGGGGCTTTTCAAACTGGGAATTCAGGGCAAAGCGCACAGATCAGCTTCCCCCCTTCTCCCGCCTCCCGTGAGCATCCACCCCGAGCCAAGCCCTCCCTGCAGGCACCGCTGCCTGCAGCCCTGCGCCGCTGCTCAGACACCCAGTAAATAATAAAAGAAAATCCCACAACAGCCAAAAGCCAGTAGAAAAAGATGCTGCAATGGCAAATTAATTACATCCTGCAGAGAGGGATGGGACGTGCTCTCACACTTGGCCCTCACCACTCCTGCAAGGGAGGGAGGGAGAGAGAGACACCCGGTGTTTGCTGCATGGGGGAAGAGGTTGTAGTGCCTTCAGGATGAGCATCCACAGATCTGCCTTCATCCTGCTGCACAAACACGTGTGTTCCCATGTGGGAAGGGGACTGACGTCTTCTCCCCCCAAAAAAAACATGTTCCTCCTTGTCACCTGCTCCAGGTTTGGTTCCAGAACCGCCGGGCCAAATGGCGGAAGAGGGAGAAGTGCTGGGGCAGGAGCAGTGTGATGGCTGAGTACGGGCTCTACGGTGCCATGGTGCGTCACTCCATCCCACTGCCCGAGTCCATCCTCAAATCTGCCAAGGATGGCATCATGGAGTCCTGCGCCCCTTGGCTCCTGGGTAAGAGAGCAGCCACCTTCATGGGGAATGATGAGTGGGGAGAGACAAAGCAGGGGATGTGAGGAAGAAATCAGAGTCATGTCAAAAACACAGTTGGAGGGCAACAGAGCAAGGTCCCTGCATCCTGCTGCCCTCAATGCCTTCTGTCCCCTAATGACCCTAGTCAGTTGGGTTTGACTGCTCATCCAAAATTCCTGATGGTCTTTGGATCCTGATGTGCAGAAGTTTGCCCCCATGTTCAGGCTGGTGTTAGCCTTCAATTCCCATGGCTCAAGCATCCATCATGCCCAGCCCTGTAGCAGGGCCTCCAACTCTAGCCCAAGGCAGGAGGTCATCCCAGTCTCACTCCTCTAGCCCTGTGATGGATGCTGTGTGGGGTGGCAGGATCGCCAAATACACTGTCCTTTCCCCAAGCCCCAGAGAGAGCACTCTGCTGTCTCCTCTGGCTCTTGACACCCAGGGAAGCTGCATTTCTGTCTAGTTTCACTTGGTCTTCTGTGCAGACATGGAGGTAGCAGCTACCACACTCTTGCTCTTTGCTTCCCTCTTTCTGAGCTTTCAGGCTGGTTCTGCCCCAAAACTAGTGTCTGATGTCTTCACGATGGGCTGTCCTGTCCTTCAGTCTGTGTGAAACAGAGAGGCAGAGGGGTGGTTGTCTGAGGAGTGGGTTGATGCAGAAATAGGCAATGGGGGAATCTCCCTCCCCAGCCTCAGTGGAGCTCAGGCAACTGTACTGCTGTCTGAGACCCTCATCCCCATGCAGGGACAAATTAGTTTTAGGTTCACAGAGAGAAATGAAGGGGAGAGTAATTCTAGACCTTTGAGGGCAGCCTCGAGTCCACAGATGCCAGGCTGCCCCAGCAGGCAGTTGCCTTGTCTGGGCTGCCCTCGCACCGGGACCGGAGCGAGCGGCTCGCCGCGACTGCTGCGTGAAGCGAGGGTTTCTGCTTTTCCTTAATTCTGGCCTCTCTTTATCTTTGCTGTTTTCAGTTCAAGATGGCTTTCCCATGCCCAGGCGCTTTTCTAAACCCGAATACCAACAATTCTTTTTAGGGATGCACAAAAAGTCTCTGGAGGCAGCGGCTGAGGCGGGAAGGAAGACGGAGGTGGAGCGCCAGGCCCTGCCCAAGCTTGACAAAGGTGACAAGGAAGAGAGGGGTCCGGATCCCAAACCCACCATTTCCCAGGAGGAACTGAGAGAAAACAGCATTGCCGCCCTCAGGGCCAAAGCTCAGGAGCACAGCACCAAAGTCCTGGGGACCATCACCGGGGACAC
>NW_008686544.1:27205-30138 GCF_000695815.1 Acanthisitta chloris | reverse complement strand
GAGACAGACGGAGAAGCTGAACTCGTCGTCGCAGAAGGAGGAGAAGCTGATCTAGGGGGAAGAGAGGCGGCAGAAGCCAGCCCTGACAGACACTGTGTCCTCCGGGGACCGCGTTCCCCCTGGGACTGCCAGGCCTTCCCGGCCACCCCTGCCAGGGAGCGGGGCCCCGGTTCCTGTGTTTGGGGCTGCCTGGCAGGGGTGCCCATTGCCTGCTCCCCTTGAGCATACCCCTGCCCCTCGATCCTCTGCCCCACCAGGCCTTCCTCACCTCCAACCCCATCCTTTTGGGGGACCAGGAAGTGTCACATCATTGTTAACACCCAAGAGGACACCAAGGCTCTGGTTCCTTGAGTTCTGGGGCTTTCTCCTTCTGTCACAGCCCCAAACCCCATCTGCCATCCTGAAGGAAGCCTGTACCCTGTTGCCATGCCCCTCTTTGGTGCACACCTCTCCCCAGTGCTGCCCAGGCCCCTTCCCCTGGCGCCCTGACTCGCCATGCCCCAGGCAGACCTGCCATCCTTCCCTGGCCATCACCTCTGCCTCTGGCCCAGACCACAGTGGGACAACCCATGGCAGTGTTTGCATGAAATGGTGACTATCCATCCAGGGTGGTTTGCACCTTCCACTCGTCTCTCCCTGCCCAGCACTGGGGTCTGCTGAGAAGGGTCTGCAACTTTAGAGTATTTGAGTTTTGCCTCTGTTTGGCAAGGAGAGGCAGGGTTAGCCCACAGGCATGATACCCTGGTCCCACCTGGCACCTCAGGGTGACCCCAGCCCATGTCACTGGCTCCTGCAGTGCTGGCCACCACAGTTGGGTCTGACTCTGCTCCAAACACCAAAGCCCTGCACCCCTGTGAAGGGGCCAAATGGTGAATTTATTTACTGAATACATTGGTTCAGGCGAGACAATAACATCTGCCTAATGTATTTATTGAATCAAATTTGTCCATCTCACCCTCTGAGTGTTAAAGGGAATGACAGCCATGCACATACAACCTGATACACCCTGTAATGTGTACATACATCCCATATGAGCACATGCAGACCCACCCAGCCAAACCCATTCCATGGTACCATCACCTTCCCATCCCAGTAAGGCACTATTCCCCCTCTGAAAGCTGTAGGACAGTGACTTCCAGGTGACCCTTTCTGTCCTGCTTTCAGCTGTGAGCACCCTTTCCTCAGAGCTAATGTTTTTCTTCCGTCAAAGGTTAAGCACATCCTTCCAACCCCTGTTTGTCTTTGTCCCCCAGTCGTTTGACGTGTTAGATGATAGCTCATGGTGTGTAAATAATGTATATACAGTGAGAAAAGAATTCAGTATTGAGGTGTTTGAGATATGGAGCTGTAACAACTTCTAGTCATCCAGCATCTGTGATTTATGTGCCATTTTCTGTAAAGATATGAACAAGAATAAAACTAAACGGGAATACTGTGTATAAGTCTGGTCACCAATGTTCAAGTAGGGTGGTTCATCCAAAGCTGAGGGGGTTGGATGTCAGGTGGGTGATCCAGAGTGGCACAGAGAGAGGTCTGCACCTTCCTCCTCACCCAGGCATGGAGAAGACAGGGCTTGGGTGCTGCTCTCCCTTTGCAGTGTAGGACAAAGCTGAAAGGGATGTGCTTCTACTCGGAGCAGAAGTTACGGCATGCAACTGGTCAGAGAACCAGTCACTTCAGCATCCAGAACAGCCTTGGTGCTTTGAGTCACCTCGCATCTCGTGCCCTGGTGTCAGAGAGCTGGACAGACCTTCAGGTTCAGGCTCTCTGCCAGGAGCAGGCTGCAGGGCACGAGTGACCTGAGGAGCCGAGGCAACAGCCAGACGCTGCAAGTGCACAGGAGCTGGTTCAGAGGGGGGGGCACCAATGGGATTTCCAGCAAGGTGAGCTCCGATTTGAGAGCAGTGGGAGCCCATTCTGAGTTATCAGATAAGGAGTTGAGATTTGTCTGCCCTGCTAAGGGCATCTGGGGATGGTCTGAAGGAAAAACCTAATGTCTTGGTGGGGAAAATTGCTGAGGCAGAGCAGACATGCATAGCAAATAAGAGACTTGGCTGCTCGGGCTGACTGTGGAGGGGCTGTAAGCCCGAGGGACTGAGTTTCCCGCATAGCAAATAAGAGACTTGGCTGCTCAGGCTGACTGTGGAGGGGCTGTAAGCCCAAGGGACTGAGTTTCCACAGGGGGACAGAGCCCTTGTAGGTTCCCACCTAGCTCAGGGCAGATCTGATACAAAACAGGTGTGTGGTCTGGGATGAGTGCATCTGATGCCAAATAGTGCCTGTCTCCCATACTGGTGTCCATGCTGTTCACCAAACATATCAGCTCCATGGATCATGACTGGTGTTGCACTATGAGGAGCAAAGAGATCTACTAAGCATCTCAGCTCTGCTGTTGATCCCATTGGTGTGCCTGACTGAGAACAGCCCTAATTGCAGGGAGAGCCTTTTTCTGCTCTACGCAGGGCCTGAAGAAAAGGATAGCAGAAAAAAAAGCTGTTTGGAGGCAGGGAGGTGGGAGCTGCTGCAGTGGGTGGTCTCAGTGTGAGGAATTGGGCTGCAGTGTTTCATGCCAAACCACCCCACCCTGCTCCACCGTGGCCTCACTGAGTGCTCCCAGTGGACCTGCTGGCACAGCCAGGCTGCAGTGTTCAGGAGCAGGCAGAAAGCTCAGCCAGGCTTGCCAGAGGGGACAGCTCTTATAGCTGCCCAGCAGTGAGGTGGGATGGGATGTCACATCCCCCTCCTGCAGCTGAGAGTGACATGAGGAAAACCTTCCCTGGCCCACCACGGGCCAGTGTAGTGCTCTGCAGGAATCGGGCCTTAATTCTGGGAAGGGAATGGTCCTGTCACTCATGAGTAGCATGGGGGTCCCTAACTTTTACAGGTGACCTGCCCCAAGCTGCCTTTGTGTCCAGCCAAGGACTGGGGGGCTG
>NW_008686544.1:26720-27179 GCF_000695815.1 Acanthisitta chloris | reverse complement strand
GTGAGTAGAGTGAGGTGTGAGGGGGCAAAGCAGAGGGGTCTGGGGATGCAGTGCAGCCCAGCGAGAGTGGGAGCACTAGCTGCTAGAGCCTAGCCTGGCACCTTGGTCCCCGAGGGGAGCCCAGGCACACACTGAACCTGGCTGCTGTTCAAGAGCGGCTGTCAGGGCTGAGATTAGCATGAAGGTTATTTTCAGTCAAATATTTCTACAGCCCACCCCTTTCCCCTCCCTTAAAGTGATTGGATTTCTTTTTTCCCACAGTGCTCTGGAAGAGAGGAGGAGAGGAACAAGGCAGGGGAGAAGGGGTGCCTGGGTGCCCTGTGAGGGACGGCTGCTTTGTGTCCATCCAGCCCAGGACGACGTAGCCCCAGCTTCCACACTGGCCTGGGTCTTGCCCAGGCCAGGTGTCCTGAACAGCTGTGAGAGCTCCAGGCACTCATCTCCTTGTGGAGCGGCAGG
>NW_008686544.1:23331-26707 GCF_000695815.1 Acanthisitta chloris | reverse complement strand
CAGGGTCTGCTGCCCCAGAGCTCTTTCCCAGGCTCCCAGATGCTCCCCTGGGTTGGTGGCTTCCCGAGCCTGGAGCCACGGGCCCCTCACTGCCTACATGCCTGAAGCCGTCGCCTTCCCCAGACCCAAGGACCATCAAGACTTGTACAGGGTGTCAGTGGAGCAGGGAGATGCCTTCTGGGGAGCGCTAGGGAGGAGCCGGCTTACCTGGATCACCCCCTTCCACTCTGTCCAGGACTGCGACCTGCGCCAGGGCAGGGTCTCCTGGTTCCTGGGTGGGCAGCTGAATGTGACAGGTAAGGAGGGAGATGGACATGGAATCCCACTAAATACCTGCAGGTGCTTCGATGTGTGGGGCTTCAGCTCTGGGAGCATATCAGAAGAGCACAGAGTTAAAGGGTTGGAGTAAGGGGGATCCCCAAAAGATCTGGTTGGTCCTGCAGTGACTGTAGTGTAAGATTGTGGCTGATCCTAAGGGAGCAACTGGAGGTGCCACAGCTGAACTGGGGTGTGCTGGGAGCTGGGCTGACCTCCTTCAGCCTTCATGGATCCCACAACGGCACAGCAGCTCCATTCTGCAGGACCACAGGCAACTGCACTGAACCCCGTGCATTCAGCAGGCAGGGTTGCACTAGGTCATCCCTGCCCAGAGAAGGCAGGACGTATCTGCAGAAAGCAAATACACGAGTAATAAGTCATGCTGGAAGTGCCCACAGTTCATGGAAGGCTCTTCTGTGGTCTGGGGCTACTGCCTTAGAGGGGGATATCAAAGGAAGACATGGGGGCTGGTGACACTTGGTCCCAATGTTCTGAGACAGACCTCCCAGAAAATCAGATCTTATGTGGAAAGGAGAGCAGGAGTTATTTGCCTTTGGGATTTGAGATTTTACTGTTCCCCCTTTCATGTATGTTTCTTTCTCTCCTGGAAAACTACACATGGTCAGGGGAAAAAAAAGCATTTTGGTATGCAAACTGGGTCTGCTGCATCATTCCATGAATTCAGTAGCAGGTTTAAGGATACACAGAGTGGAATAAGGCTTCTGAGGAAACTGCAGCTGCTAGAAATGTGGGAAACTTTTCTTGGCAGAGCTACGGCCAAAGCCTCAGCTTACCGCATCCCTGAAAAGGCAGGGGCTGTGCACTCTGCATTTGCCCTGGCTCTCTTCCATCTTGTACAAATGCACCCTGCAGCCTTCCTGTGCAGAACTTTGCTACATTGGTTATTTAGGGGCTCTGGCACTAAAAAACTGTCCTAGTCCACCCCAGAGGCAGCTGCAAGGCAGCGCTGAGTGGAGTGATGGCTGAGTTAATGTTTGCCAGGCACTCTGAGGGCACTGGGGACATGAACTCCAAAAGGGACTTTAGCACTTTCTGCTCTGGACTGCATGAGGTTGCAGTTAAAGGGGAAGCTGATAGTGGGGATTGGTAGATAATGGAGTGGTGAGGAGTGTAACAGGCTTAGGATGGTGCTTGTGATCTGCTGGCTGGTATCCACAAAGGCTGCACAAGCCTGATGCTGAGAAGCCTCACACACAGGCCTGTCTCTTATCTGAAAACAGGGCTGCTGTTGCTGACTTTATGAGAGGTAACAGATACTGAGGGTTGCTCTGCCAGTGAGACTGGGTTTTCTTTTCCAGTGAATTGTTTGGACCGTCATGTCCATGCAGCCCCAGACAAAGTGGCCTTAATCTGGGAGAAGGATGAACCAGGAGAGGAAGTACGGGTGACATACAGGTCAGTAAGTACCTCTCAGCATACGAAAGACATATTGCAGCATGCACGAACACTGCACGGGGCTGATCTGCTGGTGTCTGTCATGTGAGGGAACACTGCATCTCTTCATATAGATAGATCCATAGTATGGTGGCTGTTAGCTTGCGTGTGCTCATCTGAAATTTCAGCCTACCTCCTGATGATGTCCTCTGGGTTCTGAGGGGTCCCTAACCAGCTGGGTAGACAGATGTAAGGCCTTTGGGGCAGCCCTGCAATGCTTGTAGGTAAGACACACAGGAAAACCACACATGTACCTTCCCAGCAAGGTGTCTGGTGTCTGAACTTGCATGTAAATGGATGCCAGAGAAGCCAGATTCACAGCAGCATGTGTGTTGAGAAATCACATGCCCATCTGCACGTCAGCAGTGCTGCTGGATTTGGCTTTCTGAGGGGACTGCCGGTCCAGCCCTGCGAGCTTGGTCTGGGACCCCCCACCTTCCAGCTTAATTTGCCTTCTCTCTGAGTCTCTGCCATAGAATTCACTTAAATCCTTTTGCACACAAAACAAGTCCCTCTGTCCTCTCTGGCTCCAGACGTCATGCAACAAACATGACCATCCACCCCTGCCAATCTCCCTGCATGGAAAGCCCTTCCATAAAATGAGTCACTGACAACCAAGCTGTGGTTTCTGGAAGGAACACTTCTCAGGAGAGGCATCTTTTTGCTCACTGCTTTCCTACAGCTGTTCTTGCTGGTGGGCATGAGCTCTGGAGGACTTGACCTCCTGAGCTTTAGCAAAGCACAGGACCTTGTTTTCATGGGGGAAGATATCTAACTTCTCACATGTAACCTCCAGCTGTGCAGGGTAGTGTGTCATGCCAGTTGTACAGGCTGGTAAGAAATGTGCAAGCTGTCATTGGGAAAGTCAGCTGAGGTGTTGTGGGCTTGCTGAGCCAGAGGAATTACCAGTGGCCATTGCTGTACAGAAACCATTCTGATTTATTTCTTTTCCATAAATAACAGCCCACATTAGAGACTGTCTTCTCCTTTTCTTCCCACTGAATTCCACCTCTCTCATGGATTTCCAGAGTGAGGAGGGTTAGGATGCACAGGGATGTAAGCTGTGTACCTGTGACTCTGAGGTCCCCCATCTTTATGCATGCAGGTAAGATCTGCAATAAAGTCTCTAACCGTGTCGTTGTTTCCCTGTCCAGCAGGGAACTGCTGGAGCTGACATGCCGTCTGGGAAACACCTTGAAGCGGCATGGGGTGAAACGGGGTGACAGAGTGACAATCTACATGCCGCCATGCCCGCTGGCAGTGGCCAGCATGCTGGCCTGTGCCCGCATCGGCGCTGTGCACGCTGTGGTGTTCGCTGGGTTCAGTGCAGAGTCCCTCGCTGACAGGATCCGTGATGGTAAGAGACAGTGGGTAATAGTGACATATGTTTCCCTTGGGGGACAGTGCTGAGCCTGTTGGGTCGGCAGCTGGGGCAAAGATGGCAAAGGTTTTCTGAGTAAGACTCCCTGGGCTGTCTGAGGGTATTCTGACGCGATGTATAGCCATGGAGCAGGGATTAGCAACCCAGGAAATGACATGAGCTCACTAAATACCTTCCAGCCCAGGAGATGAACTGGTTTTCTCCTTCATCCACGGGACTGAA
>NW_008686544.1:0-23292 GCF_000695815.1 Acanthisitta chloris | reverse complement strand
AGGAATGAATGGGAAATGAAGATGCAAGGCTGCTGTTTTTGCTAAATGGAGGACATGAATAACAGGGGTTGGGAGACAGAGAGAGATGTGCAGGGTCATGGTAAAGACAAACTGCTGTGTGACTGATGGAGAGGGGCAGAGCTGCTTATGTGGCTCTTCTGCCTTCTGCAGCCCAGTCGGAGACGGTGATCACAGTGAATCAGGGGCTGAGAGGTGGCAAGGTTATTGAGCTAAAGAAGACAGTGGATCAGGCTGTGAAGCACTGCCCCGGAGTGAAACGGGTTCTGGTTTCCATGAGGACCACCAGCAAAGTTCCCATGACAGCCCTGGATGTGCTACTGGAGGAGGTGAGAGGCTGCCCGGTGCTACTGCTGCTTCCCCTGGGCAATGTGCTTGCTCTGGGAGCAGGGACAGTGGGTGGAGAGAGGGTCTTGGCTGACATTGACACAATCTGGGGACATTGTCCTGTAGCAGCAGTGGCAACCAGAGCTGCACATGAGTTCAAGACAGTCTCAGGAGCCATCAGGATTGGCAACTGTTGTCGCTTCCCACACTACCAACCCTGAGGCAGGCAGTACAAGCCAGGGCTCACGGCAGGGTGGACCAGGTCTAGAAACACCCCAGACATGGGCTGATATTTTGTGAACCTGGCCTTGAACTGCCACTGGACTGTCACACACCATTCTGCTGGCTAACCTGGCACTCTCTGTGAGTGCTGCTGGCAGCTTGTGTCCAAGGAAGCAGGCAGTGAGGTTGCTTGTGTGCCCATGGGATGGGATATCAATATCCATGCTGGCTAGGATGCCAGCATGGACCACTGTTTCTGAACAGGTGAGCCCCTGCCATGCATTTCTGGTAGCTCTCTGGACCTGCACAGCAGTCTCCCCACCTCTGCTCATCCCATCTGCAAGCAATTAGTGCTAGAAAGGCTTCCTGGAAGACTTCTGTGCCGGTCAGAGCAGCAGCAGCATAAAAATAGATGCCTTTTACTCAGCAGGTCTGTTCTGGCTGAGGAGAGTGTTTGCCAGATCAGCGAGGCTGGTGAGCAAGGGGAGCACAGGTGCAGAGGCAGGGAGGATAGTTGGGACAGACAGGGTGGCACAGGTGCTCACAGGGAGGCTCAGGGCAAGAGGTGCACCAGTAGGTGTAGGGGCAACACAGAGGAGGCTGTGAGATCCTGAGAGAACTGCTGTGCTCTTTCCTGCAGGAGATGATGAAGGAGGATATATGGTGTGAGCCTGCTGTCATGGACAGTGAAGACATGTTGTTTCTTCTCTACACATCAGGCAGTACTGGCAAACCCAAGGGCTTGGTTCATTCCCAAGCTGGTTACTTGCTGTTTGCTGCTCTCACACACAAGGTAATGGATCCCAGCCACAGAGCACTCATGAGCCAGAAGTTCATAGGTAGTGCAGGGAATAGATGTGCTTCTTATTGCATTACAAGCTCACCTTTATCTAGTGCAAAGTGTCTCAGAAGTCCTCCAAGGGCAACAGCCCAGTAGAGCACATCTGCCTACAGGTAGTGCTCTGGAGCAGCATCTCCGAAACACATACTCCTCTGAGCTACCTTCTTGGCTTTCTTCTTTCACTGCCCGACCCCAGACCGAACCATTGGGTAGGATGCCCAGCCTTGCAAGGGTAATTTTATATTACTGGGTGAGGAGGAAGAAAGAAGAAAAGTCTATAGCTCTTCATATAGATCTTCATATAGCACTTCAATTTATTTTATTTCTGATACTGTTTTAAAAACCTCTCTGCAGGAAGAAGGTGTCCCTGCAGAGGTGGTAGGAAGACAGAAGGATGCAGTAACATTAGGGCTGAGAGAGGAGGGTATACTGTTTTCTGTTGTCCCCCCTGTCAGGAGGGCAAGCCCACGTTGCACCCCTCACTGCTTCTCTTCTCTTGTTCAGTACGTGTTCGACTACCAGGACAGGGACATCTTTGGCTGTGTGGCAGACATTGGTTGGATCACAGGGCATACCTATGTGGTCTACGGCCCCCTCTGCAACGGTGGTACCACAGTCCTTTTTGAGAGCACTCCTGTCCACCCCAACCCTGGTGAGTGAGGTGCCTCAGGGGAACTGGGACATTCCACAGCACCCTGTGAGACCTGCAGCAGGCAGCGAGCTGGCAGCTCAATGCCAGGACACAAGCAGCAATGGCTCTGCTGCATCAGGAGCAAACCATGGGCTGTGCCCAGTAGAGAGCTGCAAGGGGATGAGCCTTTTCTTCTGCTTAGGAAGCCACTGCTGCTTCTCCAGGGGTGAAGCTGTTACTCCCTGTCCCTCCCTGCAGCAGGGAGAGTAGCAGAGCTAGGTGATGTGGAGGAAAAGGGGCTGCTCCTAAACTGTTTCAGTCCTTCCCATCATGGGATTGACTTGGCTGAAGGTCCTGGTACTGCTAGAGAACCTTTGCTCTTACCTCTCCTTTATCTTGGTGTTGACCTGTGTCAATGGTTTACTAGCCCTGTTTCCATTCCAGGCCGCTACTGGGAAACAGTAGAGAGGTTAAAAATTAACCAGTTCTATGGGGCACCCACTGCCATCCGCCTGCTCCTGAGATACGGCGATGAATGGGTGAAGAAGTATGACCGTTCTTCTCTCAAAGTGCTTGGCTCAGGTAACTGCAGCAGCATGGGCTTCAGCAGCAAATCCTTGGGCATCATATTGTGCCTCTTCCCACAAATGCCAAGAGCAGAAGCATATGAGAATGGAAAGAGATGGCACTATTTGGGGGTGGCTCCACAAGCAGGCCCTGGGAAACTCTGTCCTTAACCTGATCTTTCAGCTCTGTCCCCTTGTCTTTCCCCTTGCAGTGGGGGAACCCATCAACAAGGAGGCGTGGGAATGGTACTTCCATGTGGTTGGCGAGGCACGATGCCCAGTAGTTGACACATGGTGGCAAACTGGTGAGATGCACACCATTCCTTGTTCAAACTTCTGCTCTTTTAAGCTTTAAAGCTAACCCAGACAAACAGGAGATTCAGCAGTAGCTCTTGGCAGATCTCTGCTGAACTTAATGAGCATGATCATCCTTCTGCCAAGATCCTTTCCCAGCTCTGTGGCAAACCCAGCCCTAGCCTGTGCAGTGTGTAGTAAGGGCCAGGGTAAAGGCTGTTGGCCAAGCAGTGCTACTTGGCTTTTCTCTTGTCCCTGACATTAATGAGCATTATGGTTTCTTTTCCTTCAGAAACAGGAGGCATCTGTATCTCACCCCGTCCTTCTAATCCTGGAGCTGAAATCCTTCCAGGAATGGCTATGAGACCCTTTTTTGGTATTAGCCCCTCCCTCTTGGATGACAAGGTACATTTATAACCTGCAGCCCAGGCACTGGCTCAGCTTGCTTTCCCCCAGGCACTTGCAGTGTGTACTTGCTGATGGGAGTACTGATCTATCAGCATGTCTTCCCTGCTCACCTCTGCTAGACAGCAACCTTCTTTACTGGAAAGGGACGAGTGAAGCTGTTCTTCCAACTAGTGCAGAAGTTGAGTTGTTTCCTGGCTTGTACCGTCCCGATAAGACAGAGAGCCCTCTGCTTGGGCTCCCCTGGCATGTCTTTCCAAGGCAAGGTAGCTGGGCAGGGAGCTCCAGTCTCCCCAGAGGGGCCTTGCATCCCACCATGTTAGGCAATATGTTGCAGACATCTGCTGGGAGAGACTGAGCCTGACCTGTGTGAATGGGGAGCCAGGACCCTCCTCACTGCCTTCCCTGACATTTTCATTGCAGAATTGTTGAACAGGCAGTAACTAAACATCCCAAATACCCTCAGGCATAGTTACTAAAAGGTAATTATTCTACAGGGAAATGTCCTTCTGGAAAACAACATCTCTGGAGCCCTTTGCATCTCACAAGCCTGGCCAGGTATGGCACGAACCATTTACAATGACCACAAGAGATTTCTGGAAACCTATCTGACTCCTTATCCAGGTAAGGAAAATATGTGCCAGGACACTGCAGACTGGTTTGGTTGGGCCTGGTTGGGTTGCCTGCTGGCTTTCTGCATGAAGGCAGGACTCAGGAGAGCTGGTACTGATGCTTTGTTCTTCCATAGACCTTCCACTGCATTGAGGCCCTTCATCTCCCCAGGCCTGATACCACAGCACTGCCCTGGGAATGGGTCTCTCTCATCAACCTTCCCTATTGGATCACACAGTTTTAAGGCTGTGGATTTGTGCTTTGCCCCCAGTCCCCTTAAGCACAGATAGACCTCTTGGTGCATCTGTTGCAAACCCTGTCAGCTTCTGTCATTCCTCCAGAGGCACTGAGCCAGCCCAAGAGCATTGTCAATGCGAAGCAAAGAGAAGCAGCAAGACCACAGGCAGCTGCACTGGAGCAAAGTGCTCCCAGATTATGGTGATGAGGTAGGCTGGGCATTAGCCAGTGCACTGCAGAATAAGGGAAGGAGCCTGATGATAGACCAGGTACCAACAGAGGCCAAAGACTAACAAGGAAGGTAGGCATCTTCACCTTGAGCAGTTGATGAAGGAGCAGAGTACATGAGCCCTGGTGTCAAAAGAGAGGAGAAGGGAGGAAGGTGAGAGCACAGCTGGTGAGCAGCTCACATGCTCACTGCAGTGAGTGACCATGGCATGATTCTGGCCACTGTAGGGTTTTTCTTCACTGGAGATGGTGTGTTTCGTACCAGTGAGGGCTACTACCAGCTAACAGGACGTCTGGATGACATCATTAACATCAGTGGACACCGGCTGGGCACTGCAGAGGTGGAGGATGTTGTGGTAAGAGGTGTGGGTGGGAGGTAAAGCCATCCAAGGATATAGCAACGGCACCCTGATGATGCTCAGGGAGGCCTCTTTGAAATACCCAGACAGAAACACACTGTTGCTGTAGCAGTGGGGAACAGTGTCAGACCCACACCCTGCCTATGGGAATAGCTTCCCACCCTTTCCCCTACCATTCTGGCTCTCTGCAGCAAGGAAAGGACAAAGCCTGATAAGGCTGATACTGCACATAAGTGTGTGAATAAACAGGGATGTAGACAAGGCAGAGATGTTTAATGCCTTCTTTGCCTCTGCTGTCAACACTGATGGTGGGCCAAGGGTGTCCCAGCACCCTGAGCTGGAGAACAGTGACTGCAAGAACATTATACTCCCAGTTGACTCGGATGCTATGAGGGACCTGCTGCTCCAGCTGGATCCATACAAATCTATGGGGCCTGATTGGATTCATCCTAGAATGCTTAAGGAGTTGGCTGATGTCATTGTGAGGTCTCTCTCAATGATTTTTTAACAGTCTTGGGAATCTGGAGAGGTCCCACTTGACTGGAAGCTGGTTAATGTTGTCCTGATTTTCAGAAAGGGCAGCAATGATGACCCTGGTAACTACAGGCCTGTTAGCCTCATTTCTGTACCTGGTAAGATTATGGAAAAGATTATCCTGGGAGGTACTGAAAAACACCTGAAAGATAATGTAGTCATTGGACACAGCCAGCATGGCTTCCTGAGGGGAAAGTCCTGCTTGTCATAACTTACCTCCTTTTATGACAAGGTAACCCACCTAGCTGATCAAGGGAAGCCAGTTGATGTAACATTTTTAGATTTCAGTAAACTTTTGATACCATCTTTCATAAGATCCTTCTGGACAAACACACTATGCAATGGGTGAGCACCTGGCTCCACAGGTCAGGCACAAAGGGTTATGGTTGACGGGATTACATCAGGCTGGTGACTGGTCGTTAGTGGGTTCTGCAGGGCTCCATCTCAGGCTCAGTGCTCTTCAGTATCTTCATAAATGACTTGGATGCAGGGCTTGAAGGACTATTAAGCAAATTTGCAGATGATACAAAACTGGGAGGAGCTTTTGACTCCCTTGAAGGCACAAAGGCCTTGCAGAGACCTAGACAAATTAGGGAGCTGGGTAATCACCAACCATATGAAGTTTGACAAGGGTAAGTGCCAGATTCTGCACCTGGGACACGGCAACCCTGGCTGTATGTAAAGACTGAGGAATGAGATGCTGGAAAATAGTGCTGTGGAAAGGGACCTGGGGTTCCTTGTCAATGGCAAGTTGAATATGAGTCAACAGTGTGCCCGGACAGTCAGGAGGGCCAACTTGTGTTTGCAGACCTACTGAGGCAAGAAGGAAAAAGGGCAGAGGCGACCTGAGGCCCTTACTTACCTCTCTGCATTACTGTGGGCTGCAGCTGCCAAGTCAGATCAGGGCAGCTCCCAAGTGGCAGCCAGCCTGCTGAAAGCACCAAGCCAAACCCCAACCCTGTTCTCTTCCAGAATCACCACGTGGCAGTGGCAGAGTCTGCTGTCATTGGCTACCCACATGAGATCAAGGGAGAAGGTAAGATGCTTGCTTTCCTGCCCCTGAAACATCTCCCCCAGGGCTATGGCACTGCAGTGGGAAGTTGCATTGTCACATCAACCCCTGGTAGCAATGCTGTGTCCACACCACACAGCATATTAAGCAGAGATCTCGGCCCAGCCATCACAACCTGCATGAGACCAACTATGCTTTGCATAAGGTGGCAGCAGCACCATGTCCAAAAGCACTTACAGCTTTGGCTACAAAGCATCCCTTTTGGCACAGACTCAAGCTCTGCCAGGGGAGGTTTAGGCTGGACATTAGGAAGAGATTTTTCATGGAAAGAGTAATCAGACATTGAAATAGGCTGCCCAGGGAGGTGGTGGATTCACCATCCCTGGTGGGTTTTCAAGATGAGACTGGATGTGGCACTGAGTGCCATTGTCTAGTAATGATGGTAGGGTTGGACTCGATCTTTGAGGTCTCTTCCAACCCAGGTGATTCTATGATTCTAAGGCTACCAGCAGAGAGGGACCTCTCCTGGCACTAGGTCCAGGCAGGCTCTTAGGAGCATGGTGCACACAGTGCTCAGTAATCTGGTGGTCCCTCTGCCAGGAGCCTATGTGTTTGTTGTGCTGAAGAAGGAGAGTGGCTACACGCAGGAGACTCTCACTGTCGAGCTACAGGAGCTCATCTCAAAGAAGATCGCTAAGTATGCAGCTCCAGATTATGTCCAGGTAACACATGCAAGCTGGTCCAACATCCACCCTGGCATCTTGGCCACCCGCTTTTCCTCAGCCTTAGCTCTGCTCCTCCCCATCATAGGTCACACACCGGCTGCCCAAGACACGCTCGGGTAAGATTATGCGTCGAGTGCTACGGAAAATTGTGGAGGACAAGACCAGTGAGCTTGGGGACCTAACCACCCTGGATGACCAGGAAGCCGTGCAGCAGATTATAGAGGGGCGCAAGCACCTGCTGGAGAAGCAGAAGGGCTGCTAGCTTGGCTCTGCCACTTCCTCCTCCTTCACTGCAAAACCAGGGAAATATCCAGAAATGCCACTAAGCAAGTGGTGGCCAGTAAGTGCTCAGAGACCACACCTCCACTGCAGTCTCAGAGTGACCTCTCCACAACACAGTGACCCTCAAAAGCTGTTTCCATATACCTACGTGAGGCATGGGAGAGAACATATAAAAGGGGAAACAAGCTGTTTCCTCCCCTGCAGAGAGACAAAAGTCCTCCTTGGGATTCCTTGTGCCTTGCAGTAGCTGTGGAGGTAGCAGCAGGGCAGGATGCCTAGCCCTGGATAGGTATATTATTCTGAGCCTGCAGTGCTCTTCAGCAATAGTCTAGTCCAGGACCATTGCCAATATACAAAGCAAACCCCAGAAAGAAAACATGCAGCAGTCTGGTTAACAAATATTGACTTTTCTCCATAAAAATAGTTTGAAAACAGGCCCCAGATTTTAATACAAAAATGTTCCTTTCACCTGTAGCAGTGTATATTAAGAAGAGCAGAGACACACCTCTTCTCTGTGCCAGCACTCTCCTCCTCTTACAGTGCATCTCTTGGCTCCTGCTGAGGAGCACAACCCTCAACAGAGCCACAAGGTATAGAAATCTGTTCTGCAGAGCTGTGTATTAAAGACAGAGCTCCCCAGCAAGGCACAGAGGGCAGAACAGAAGTTTGCATCCTAGCCTTGCACCACTGCATTCCAGACAAAGTGGAGGTTCCTCTGGCCATTGTTTCTATACGCCCTGTGAGGCAGCATCTTCTCTTTGGGCAGTCTAGCAGCTCAGCCCTTTTCCCCATAAGAGGCAGGAGGAGGATGGGAGAAGAATGGTATAGCTGTGCCCGCTCCTGGCAGAACCCCACACCATGAGTTCAGACATGCACTGTGTCCATCAGCAAAATTCAGAACTGGTCTTGCACTGTGTTGGCCCTTGTTGACAACTGCTGGCTTGGTATCTCTGTGTCTGCTATTGAGAGCTCTCCCAGACGTGTGCAGGTTTTGCAGCTGGCC
Source organism: Acanthisitta chloris (assembly GCF_000695815.1). Taxonomy (NCBI): domain Eukaryota; kingdom Metazoa; phylum Chordata; class Aves; order Passeriformes; family Acanthisittidae; genus Acanthisitta; species Acanthisitta chloris. Next base: position 14,996 of record NW_008686544.1, on the reverse strand, counting down.
AGACAAGGGCATGTTTTTCAGTGTCCTTCTCCAGAGGGGAGCTGCTTCACCTTCTCACACCGAGTGAGCTCCCATCTTCCCTCCCCATGAAGTTTCAAAATCCAGCTGTGGAACTGCAATTCAATAACAGTGTCTGAGGGTTGTCTCTACAAGTGCATGTCCTCCCACAGTGAGGCCCTCCAGCCTTAGTCACTCCTCTCTGCTCACCAGGGACCCCCTCTGCCTCCTCTGTCTTGCCACCACCAGGGAGGCATGGAGCACGGTCTCCCCATCTCACCTTTTCCAGGCTGGGTCTGTGTCCCACGCTGATCAGTGTCATGCCCAGCTGAAGGCACAAACGGTACAGTTCACGCTCCACCTCTTCTGTCAAAGCGCTGGTGGCTTCATCTAGCACTGAAAGAAAAGTTGTATGCCCCACAAATCCAGACCAGTCATCTCCCCAGGGCAAAAGAGCAGCACCTACCAAGAACACTTTACGTATTAACCAGAGTTCACCAAGAGCATCTGCAGAAGGCAAATAAGGAGAAGCCTAATGACTGATACTCCTCTGGCACAGCTGGCATCAGCCAGTCAACTGGGAAAGGTGTGCTTCCCCTCAAGTCCTTGAATCCATCCAAACCAACACCATTCAGCTCATTCCTCACCCTCAACAGCTGTCAGCCACTGCCTCATTCTCCACTGTTGCAAAAGCTGCAGCCCGTGCATTCTTCTGGCCCGGACCCTGTGTGGACCACCTATGGTGGCCTGAGACACCTTCCTGTCAGTTAAGGGTAAACACTACAGATCTGGAGCAGATAAATTCAACTTGGTTTGCATCAACTCTACAGATTTTAGTCTGCAATCCACAGGTTCCTTGTGCCCAGACATCACTGAGCTGTGCCACAGGCTTCAGGGGAGAGGTATTTACATGTGGCTACCTGCTACTGACACTGGCTCTGTTCACCCACATCCATCCTGGCCCTCATGGCAAGTCCTCCAACAGCCCACCCAGCCTCCAGCAGAGACCAGCAATCTAGCTATGCAAAGGAATTTGCTCCAATGAACGGGAGATGTTTCTGTGATCTCTCAGAGGACTGTTTCTTGCACTGCTCCTTGTCTTCTTTTGCCACATTACGGCTGAATTTCCCACACTGCTTCCACAGATGTTCATGAGCTTCAGATATGGTAGCTGACACCACATTCTCTATCATACTTACTTCTTTATGTAGCAACTGGTGAGCATGCTGACAGGGGGCTTCTTCAGGTGCCACTGGACCTGGACCAAGAACATTAATCACTAGCTCCCTAAGAGAATGTCTTATATATAGCCTCTTGATTTACCATCCTCCACACAAATAATGAAATATTTTCACACCTGAATCTTCTGTGTGCTATGCTGCTAAAATAATGGCCGAGGTGAAGCATGCTCCTAGCAAATAAGCAATTTCATGAGCTGTCTCTGCACCAGCTTCTCTTTACACCAAAGACCCTGCCTTTTTTTTCTCTCCTCTTTTCTTTTGTAGTCAGTCACTCACCTGCATATTTTGGCTGGAGGTAGAAGAGCCGTGCAAATGAGAGCCTCTGCATCTCCCCTGGTGACAGGATGTCATACCTGCAGCAGGGTCAAAATTCAACATCTCCCTCAACAAACAGAGTTCATTTGCTGAAAATCTGACAGTTGCTGATATAGAAGACCCCAGCAAGCAACTGTCCCTGTGTGTCCCTCATGCCCCCCTCACTGCTGGGACTGGCTCTGCACCCCTGTGCAGTCATCTGCCTGCAGACCACCACGGCTGGTGGTTGTTGGCATAGAAGCTCAGGGCATAAAGGCTTTTGTCCCTACATAGTGCCCACCTCTCACAGGACACAGCTGGACACAGATGTTTGTAAGGCCAGCAGCAATGTGCATCTGCTTAGAATTGTTCCCCACTCTCAGGAACCACCCAAATTCACACAGATAATGAGTTCCCTTACCAGTTCCAGTCCACTTGCTCATCCAGTCCTCCAGCCCTTGCCAGCAAATCAGTCTGCAGAGAGCACAGCAGACTTGTGAAGACAGTCCCCAACCCTGTCAGCCCATGGCCCTGAGCATAACCACCCTCTTCCTGTAATTCCCTCTCTTTTCCCACTTGAGCTGAATTTGCTCCAGAGTCCTCCTCCTCTTCCTGTCCCTTAGACAGTCCTGTCCCAGCTACAATGTCCCCACTTATGTCCACCACAGTCATGCTGTGCTGCCACATGAGCTCATCCCTTCTTCCCTCACTGACAACACCAGGAAAGAAGGAGGCAGTGTGACCAGGGACTCACCAGCCCAGCCAGCTCCAGGAATCGCACAATTCTCTCATCATCTGCAGACCCTAGGGAGAAAGCCATACAGCATAAGCAGGGACAATATGTGCTGAGGTCACAGCTGCATGGAGGACTCAACAGGGCAGGAGGGAAGGACTGAAGGATCTCCTGAGGTCAGTATAGTTGACCTGACCACTTAATTATATTGGGTCCTGAGCTTTGTCACAGATAGCCCCAAAGACTGACCTTCCTTAAAAATGGTAACTGTGTCTGTGAGCAGCATGGTAGCTGGGCTCCACAGATACATCTGAAATTTGGCTCAGTCCATGGCCACAGACAGACACAGACAGAACACAAGGATCCAGGCTTCAACTGCCAAGGCCCTGCCCACCAGCTGCTCTCCTATTGCACACTGCAGGTGATGAGAGTCATGGGAGCAGGGCTCAGGTAACAGCTGGCAAAAGGACCTTATGTGGGACGAGAAAAACCTCTAGGTAAACCAGGTGTGGATCAGAACATACGCTTCAGCTGATACAGTCAGCATCTATGGAAGCTGAGTAGAAGGGCTGTGCATCTGCCATGGACCTCTCTGCAGCTGCTGAAGAGCCACAACGTTAGCTGACGGCTGCAGTTACTCTCAGCAAGACTGTGACTCCCAAGGGTTTGAAAGCAGCAGGTAACACTGCTGGACATCTCCAAGCTACAGCAGACCACATGTGGTCTGGCTTGGGCAGAGGGAGAGACAAGATCCATATATTCTGGTCTCAACAGCATGCAAAGCCCTGGGACATCATATGAGGTGGATGGAAAATGAGATGAAGGCAAGCATGGCTTGCACAAAGTCAGGCTATACCAGACAGATCAGACGTATCCCAAAAGCAAGATGCCTCAACATATATCATGTCTAGCACAGCAGGCAGAGCATGGCCTGATTGTCCTCATGGTGTTAAGAGAGTATGTTGTAATCAGGTGAATATGTTCTCTCCCAAAAGGGAGGGAACACAGAGATGACCTTTACATACACTAAGCTAAAGCTTCTAGGGAAAAGCAGAACAAAAGCAAAATGGGTAAGCATTTCTGATGGGACATGGCAGGGGAGGAGCTGCACTGGGTACAGGACAGTGAGCCAACACCACAGGGTTGTTAATTGCTCTAATGAATTTCCACATACCTGAAACTGGATAGATCTCCTTCAGGGGATAAATCACCTGTTTAACAGAGCAAAAGAAACCATGTCAGAGGGAGCTGGACACAGTCCTGGTATCAGAGACGCAATGTCACTGGCATGAACTTAGACATGAGAGAAAGAGCAGCCACAGGCATCCTCCCTCTTGCAGGCCTGTGTGTAGCACACAGGTCACAGAGCATGACCACAGCTGGGAGCAGAGCTGAGGCCACAGTAGAGACAGCCCTGGGCTCACCTGCTCGCGTAGGCTTCCGTCAGTGAAGAAGGGCCGCTGTGGTAGGAACATCACTCCCCGGGGGCCAAAGCAGGTCAGCATCCTGATGTTCCCTGCACAGACACACACTCACACCAAGCCTGCAGCACCAGCCAGCAGCTCCCCACCACCCCATGTGTAGTCTTGTTCCATGAAAGTAGCCAACAAATCCCACAAAAGGTGTGTTTGCAACACAGGGCAAAGCAATGTGAGCCAGAGTATGTGTTAGAGACGGGTAGCTCCAATCAGCTGATCAGTGACACATTCATCACAAGCAGGCATCAGCCTCACAACCCCACACTGCCATCTTCCAAACTCAGGGCAGCCCTGGTTGAGAAAGAGAAAGCTGAGGCAAGCAGCAGTCCTTACCCCGCGTGCTCTCCCAGAGTCCCGCAAGGACCCTCAGGAGAGATGTCTTCCCTGTGCCAGTGTTTCCCACAATCATCACACTGTTTCCTTGTGAGATCCTGAGGCTCAAGTCCTTGATGAGCAGCTTGCCAGAGGATGGCACTGAGAGTGTCACTTGCTCCAGAAGGAAAGCTGTGTCCGTTGGCACTGCGTCCTCCTCAGAATGGCTGCTGGGCCACCACCAAGACAAAGGAGGAGAGATCTGGGGGTAAGTGACCATGCTGAGATTTGATAAAGATCAGGCACCTTAGACCTCGTGTGCCTCTGTGACAGCAGCCCTGCCCCACACACCCCAGGAATGACAAATCACAGTGAGCACCACCTGCTCCAACCAACTGCATGCAACAGATTGACACACCAAGGGCCAGCTCCATCTCGTGACAGTCCCACACTCTGGCACACAAACTGCAAGCCAGCCAGTTGTGAGAGGAGACTCACCCATCCAAACCCCAACTGGTTTTGACTTCTGAGTAGTTATCATTTTTTTTTCTGCCAAGGCTCAGCAAGGTCTCCTCCAGTTCACCAATTCTAGACAAACAAGAGGTTGCATGAATGCCAGGGACAACTCCAGCAGCCTCCTCACAATATCCAAATTTGCCCATGTTTACACACAAGCAACTGTTTCATATTTTTTCTAGCACAGACCTGGGCAAATCTGTCCCACAGATCTCTTGTCCTCGCAAAGACCTGCTCACAGAGCTCACCTGTGTGTGTAGCCAGCTACATCAGTCACAGTGCTGGAGAGATCTATGAGCTGGCTGAAGCAGCTGATGAGGTAGATGGAAACAAAGGCATTCTGGGGAGAAATCACATACCAGAGCAAGCGTCGGTGCTGAGCTGGGGCACTGCCCCTTACTCCATGACTGCAAGGAGGCAGCCAAGGAGTCTACATATTTGGCCATGTCAGCTGTCTCAGCAAGGTGAGGGAGGGGTGGTGGTCACCCAGAGCGGTGCGAGTGAAGATGATGACCATCAGTCATCTTTCAAAAAGAAAGGAGCAGGGCTTCTCTGCTCAGTACAGCAGTTTTTACCAGGGGGACAAAGGGATGGTGTTTGCAGACTGCCTGCTAGCCAGCCCAAGGCCCAGCACACTTGCCCTAAGTCACACAGATCCATGCCACCAAATCCTGTTCCAGCACCATATATGGCTCAAAGCAGAGTGTCTCAGCCCAGCAGTGCCCATTTAGCTATTTTTAGCTCTGCATTCACCATCCAAGCCAGTTTTGACTATCTGGTAACGAGTCACATCAGAAGGCAAACGCAAGCCAGTTCAGGCTCACTGTGAGCAGTAGCCCAGGGCATAACCCAGACCCACAGCACTGCATCAACCCCATCCTGTCCTGCACTTCTGAAAGCCAGACACTTTCTAACTTCCTGAGGTTAGACACACAGGTCTGAGCTAGGAAACACTTATGTAGATGTGTCCTTGACAACTCTCACTCCCAGGTTAATAATCTACCAGCTGGCTGCAAGCTCCCATTTCCATGACACTGTGGGTAGGGACAGTCTAACCTGAAGATAAAGTGCTGCAGGTTATCTAGCTCCAGGGCCACCAGTCCCATACAAAACCTTCATCCTCAGTGCCTGCTCACCCTTCACAATGGGTTTTGGGAGATCACCCTTGCTCACCTTGCTGACGAGAGCACTGAGCTCTGTTGGACTCAGATCACCGTAGACCCCAGAAAAGATGGGAATGGCAATGACCACGTAGCTCAGGATGCTGCCCAGGTAGTCAAAGGTGTTGATCCCAACTGGGCAGAAGCACATTGAGAAGACAGTGAGTTAGAGTAGGAACATCTGTCCCAGCCAGGCTCAAGTGCAGGACTCATGGTCCAGTCAGAGGAAGACCCATGACTCAGCCCTTTATGATGCACCAGAGCAGAACCCATTTTGCAGGACAGCACAAGAACCAGGGTGAAAATCCATTTGCCAAACAGAGAGCACTTTGGGGCAGGCCCCTGAGCAGAGGAACATCATTCAGAGACACAACTCAGGAACCACCATGGGGCAAAAGCCACTTAGCCTGCTTGTTTCTACGCTTCAAGGGCCTGGCTGACTCAAAGTAAACAGGAAGAAGGGCAAAAAGGAAGCTCTGGAGTGAGACGGTGTCCTGGTTCCAAGCCAGGACATGGTTTACTTTTGCAGCAGCAAGGAAGGGCCACTAGGCCCCTGGGCTTATTCTATAATACCTCAGGTCATGAGGAGGGTACTGAGGGGCCCAGGCAGCCCCAGTGAGCATGATAAGTGATCACTTGTGAGTCGTTTGCCTGTCGTGTACACTCTGTTATTAATCTAGTTGTTACAGTTCATTTTTCTTACTTCATTGCTGTCTTCTTAGTAAATTGTTTGTATTTCGACCCGTGATCTTTAACTTTAGTGCCTCCAATTCCCTCCATCCTGCCGCAGGGGCAGGTGCTGGGGGAGTGAGTGAGCAGTGCAAGGCCTGGGGAGTTTCAGTGGAAACACCAAATTGGGGAATACCACTCCTAACCAGGACAGGTTGTTTGCTGTAAAGTGTGTCTTGGAGCACATGACAGGCAGAAATACTTAGGACCCCAAATTCCCACAGATATCTGTGTTCAGGGCTCTCCCTCCAGCACATTGCTCAGAAGCTCACTATGCTGGTGAGATGAGGAAGAACTGTCTTTATAGTGGTCATTTAAAGCCCAAACTTGGACTTGGTTACAATGGGAAAAATGAGATTTTCAGGGGACAATTATGCTTAAAGAACAGGCTCCCTAGGAAAGAAGTTTCCACAGCTCCCAACATACACATACACAGTCTTCTCTCTCCCCAAAGCTCAAGCCCTTCCCTCTTGTCCTGGCCTTTGAACACCTGCCCCACAAAACGCAGATTCCTGCAGATTCTGGTCTTCCACAACTTTACCTCTTTAAGAGGCTTTTACACCACAGGATTCCAATTCAGAACTGTAGGTACCCTCTCTTCACCCTCAGGACTTTCATGAACCAGCAAGAGGCAGAAGACCCAGCACCCACACAACTGCTCTCCCAGTAGGGTTCCCAAGCCTGTGGGCCACAACAGAGCTACCACACACCCCACTTCAGCCTCTAAACCTCCCACTCACTGTATAGCCACAGCTCCTTGCCTATCAGCTCCCTCTGGGTCTGCAGCAGGCTCTGCAGCCTCCGGTCCGTCCGCATGTGCTCCACTCGCCCGGCCCTGTAAAATAAGATTGCAACGTTGCCACAGACATCCCAGGACCAGGGGCTTGAGACTTAGAATGGCTCTGGCATCTTCGCCTCCAAGTAACAAGCTCTTCATGGAGAAGGAACTGAACAGCCAAGAGCACCTTCCTGAAGAGCATCATCAAGAAACTGGCTAAAACTAGTCCTGCAAATCTCTCCCAGAGCCTGTAGATGCTGCTATTGCACACAGAAGGAGATGAGGCAAGGCTAGATACTGTCAGCAAGGCCCCAGCCTGAAGCAATGCACATCCAAGGTCAAACACACTTCTCAAGCAGAGCCTCGGTGGAAGAGAGGGATGGCACCATTACACAGCTGGAGCCAGAAAGGAAAGGGCAGAGGGGAGTCCAGGGAGTGATAATAAGCCCACACAGCCTGCATGGCCAGCAGCCCCAGTTCACCTCTTCCTGTTCCCCACTCCACAGGTGTGGGACAGACAAGCCCTGAGCAGTGCAGTCCTCAGTGTGGGTGATTCCAGCCCCATAATTCCCCCTTTCCCGGGGGTATCTCCATCAGGTAGCCCACCACCGCAATTAGCAGTGATGCTCCCGTGGCCAGGCTGACACAGTAGCAAGGAGACATCTCGGTTCTAAACCACCACCTGCAGCAAGCGTGACAGCTCCTTCTGCTGCTCTGCAAGGGCTGGGCTGCCCTCACGTGGCAAAATGCAGAGAGCACTCCACATCTCGACTCCTATCTTGCCATTGCCCCTGACATCCAACACAGGCTTGTGCCCAGTGCACACCCATGCTCCCACTACGGTCGGTGCAACAGGGCTCGAGTACATAAGGCACTGCGCAAAAGCATCCAAATTAAGATTTTTGAAGTCTCATTTCTAAAGATCCTCAGTGCTTAGAAAAATTTATTTTCTCAAAAAGTGCATCCAGTTAGAAATCAGTTTGGCATTACTGTCCTACAACCCATCTCGGGTAACTACTGACCTGCAATCTTTGCTGCCTGTGTATTCAGTGAGGACAAAGCCCTGGACACAAGGAGTTAAAGCTGAGATGGACCATTATTTTCTGCTGCAGATGAGGAAAGATTGCTATATTGGTTTCCTCTTTTCCTCCCATTCACTTCCCTTTTAAAGCAAGTTTGCTGAAGGCTTAGAAACAATAGAAGTAAAAAGGTGACAGTGCTCAGCTTTTGTTTCTTCCTTTACCAAAACAAGAGTTAGGCAGTTTCAAGAGGAAAAGATCACAAGCTAGAGTAGTCGAGCAATCCAAACCAGCCACTCATCACAGCTCTTCCTTTTGCAGAATTCTAGAAATGCAACTTTTTGAAAAAATTCCTTTATTTTTTAATGAAGATGAATACCATGAAAATGATTGGTGCAAGATTTCCCAGAGAGGCCATGGAGTCTCCCTCACTGGAGATATTAAAAAATCATCTGGATGCAATCCTGAGTCATGTACTCTAGGCCAACCCTGCTTAAGCAGGGAGGTCAGACCAGATGACCCACTGTGGTCCCTTCCAACCTGACCCATTCTGTGATGCTATGATTCTGTAACCTAAATTGTAGTTTTCCCCAAAGTGAAGCTTTTCTACTAACACACTGTACTGAAGCAAGACATTGTTTTCTGGTGTAAAAATTCACTTTCTATTTTCTACCTATTAATAGAATAAAAAACTTCAAAATTACAAGGAAAAGTACTGCAGCTCAAATAAGAGCATGTAATTAGAGTATCTTCTCCATTACAAATTACTATCTTCGACCAGTAAGAATCAACCAGTTCACAAAGAAATAACTCAGACTTGCCAATGCAAACCAAGATTGATTTCAGTTATTTAAACTACTTTCATGCTGGTCAATATAAATCTTTATGAAATCAGTGATTTTGAATCAAACCACTTTGGGGACAGCACCACAATGCTTGAAATGCCCAGTCATTACAGCATGAAGGAGCCAAATACAGATCACAGGAAGGGAAGTCCAGAGCAAGGACAACCACTACTGGCTTCATTTCCTGGAAGAAGTGCAATTTTGCAGCAGGGCAAGGGCAGACTCGTGACAAGAAAGAAGCAACAACTTCCTGCCACCCCAACACAAGCTACAGCAAAATCACAGCTCTTTTCCTGGGTTCTCAAATTTCTGTGAGCCAAGCAGCAGCTCAACAGACTTCAGGGCGTCACTAAATGGGGAGGTGCTGCCAGGCTCCTGATCGTGTGCTCAGCCTTGGGGTAAACGGCACTGAGCAAATTCAGAGCACCAGTACAACATAGGGAGGGTCAGGGTACAGACTGACTAAGAAGAGCAAGCAGAGGTAAGGTGGCCAGGATACAACACCCACAGAAGACACACAGGTTAGCAGCAGCAGCATGGGGCCAGAAGCAACATGCAACAAGTCCTCAGAGGAATGAAAGACAGTAAGACTTTGATCAATCTTCCAGGTAAGGATCTAGCAAAATATCAGCAATGGTCTCTAAGCCTGCACCAAATCTGTATCTGGCCTCTGGGGATGTTTAAAGAGAGGAAAAATAATTGCCTCTAGTTACTGTGGATTATTTCTGTGGATGATGCACAAAAGAGAACAGTGTCATGGCTGTATGATGCTGCAGCAGAATGGAGAGGACTGAAAGCTCTGGCACCAGCAACAGGACTTGGGCTCCTCTGGGATACATGAACACAAGGATGCCCTGAACTGGAAGGATTCTTATGAAGATATAAAGAAATGAACACTACTAACCTGTAGAAAGCAGCTGGTTCTGCATTGACACGAATCTGCATGTGCTTGAACCTGGACAACCAAAGAAACACCATAATTGTGCACAAATGCTCAGTGAATTCTGTAAACCCTTGTAGAGGAAACTTGTGCCTGTCAGAGCAATGATCTGAGGAATTTCTTTACAGAAATACTCAATAGACTCAAAAAGGCATCAGGGACCAAGGCTTAGCACAAGGTGACATCATTCTGGACCAGCTCAGTAGTGCATTTGTTTGGTATCCTGCTCTCTGCACATTTTCTTAGCCCTTGAGCCTCATGTTTGCTGCTAGTTCAAGCATCTCCACCATGCAGAATCACCACAACCAACTGCCCTGGTCTGGGCTCCCTGTGCCACACCAGCTTCTGCTGCTGTCCCTGGATGCCCTGAGCTCCAGGGAAAGCTGCAAAACCCCTGCCACACACCCAGCCAACCCTGCAAGGGAATGAGGTGAGTTACAGAGCATATGGAAAGACTGTGCTGGTTTGGGCACTTCATGAAAGTGGTGATGAAACAGAAACCTGATTTCTGTCAGTAAATGCAGTTCACTGAACTTGCATCTGCACCCAAGGAAGCTCCATCTTCAACACAGCCCTAGCCAAGGCACCAGCAAAGACCAGGCAAGCAAGGGGCAAAGTCATGGACAAGAGAAGTAGCTGCATACACAGCACTGAACCAGGACAACAATGACACTTCTGCAGGAGCTGCCAAGAGTCATTAAAAACACTACCCTGCTGGGACTCACCTGAAATCCCCCTCCAGCTTTTCCTGCTGCACAAGTTTAGACACGATTGGGCTCATCAGTACTTTGTTTACGATCGTCCCAATGACGAAATACCCAAAGATGCTCACCGGGCCTAGCCAGCCTGTGCTACAGAGGAGGAGAAAGAGAAGTCAGTTAAAGCAAAATGACATCCCTGCTCCATCAGACTCAAACAGTTAGAGCCCTCAACTGTCACCTCTCTTGGCTTTCACAGAGGTTTGGGGGCCAGCGCTACACACCCCAGCATCCCCAAGGCAGAATTCCCTTTGGAGTGCAGACACTACTCACTCATGCATACAAACATCCATCCATTTTGACATAGGTACCAGGCTCCAAGAAAGAGCATAGGAAAGAGGTGTGAAAGCAGGGCCAGGATGCATCCTTACCTGTGAAAGCACTGGAATGTGTAGTAGGCCAGTGTGAAGGGTGAGATGACAAGCTTGCTGGCCATGGAGCTGAGCTGCTTGCAGAACCTCTCCACATCCTGGCTGATGCGCTGGTCCCTGCTCAACACAAAGAGCCACGGACACTGTTAAAGCCCCAGAAGCAAGAACCAGCACTAAATCCCTAACAGACACAAACCAGGCCGTTTCACACAGCATGAACTTAGGGCAGGGTGAATGACCCTTCCTGGAAGGAACCTGCAGCTGTGACTCCTGTTCTCCCAAAGGAAACCATTTCTATGTCCCAGCAAGACCCATGCAAGGGCCTTGCTCCTACTTTCACCCCTTATATGAAAAACTATGTTTTTCAATCCTGTGCTAAAGGCCCCTGCATCCTTGTCCTTTACTCTTCTACTGGAATGACCCCCTGAGCTACAAAAACTACTGACTCTCCCCCAAACCTTCAGTACTGCTGCTGCATTTCAGGCATCAGAGCCACCAGGACTGGCCAGGACACAGGCCAGGCCTTTGCTAGGTGTTGGATATTTGCAAACACTTCCATCAAAGCCACCCTCCATCAGTAATTGGTCCCATGGCTCTGCATGGAGTGCCTCTGGTCCCTTTGCTGCAAGGAAGAAACTGCTTCCACCCACCACAGCCCACAATAGCAGGCAGCAGCTCACCAAGCCTTCTTGCCTCACTGGCAGCAGGCACATGGGTGACAGACCCTGAAGTCACATCTATCCCACTGCTGAGCAGGAGTTGCACTTGGGGTAACTAGATAGAATTGCAGCTTATTTACTCCCTCAGCACCTCATGTGTGCAGAGCACATGGACAAGGGCTGTGCTCAGCCCAAGTGGAAAGGCCATGACTGTGAATGCTGGAGTACAGAATGAAGAGCAAGGCTGGACTCCTGGTTAGTCATCAGTGCAGATACAACCACAAGGACATTCATCTTCCAACTCTTTTGCAGTCCTGAAACATCAATGGATTTACTTTTGGGGTAGCTCTCACCCTGACTGACCTTACAGTCATCACTTTTCCTTTTCCTCAGCCTGTAATTGTTCCCGTAAAGTCCTAATTTAAGTTGTGATACAGACTTATAGGAGGATATTGCTTTTTACGAGCTACTAAGCAACACGTAATGAAAACACATAAACACCAACTCGAATGCCCTGCTCAGTGCTGCAAGAGTTTGTATGCCACTCAGAGCCCACTCTTCATTGCTTTGAGATGGATGACTTCATGCATCTAACACTCAGTTTGGTTTGCATTGCCTAATAGGAGCTCTCTTCATTGCTCTACTTCATTCTTTAAGTACCCAGTGGAGGGAAAAACTTTTTGTCAAGGAATGCAAGATTAAGAGCTTTTTTGCAGTGGCACCAAAAAGATACCAAACAATGAGATTGGATGTTGGAGCAGAAGCAAGGTGGTAATGAGAAATACTCCACAGTAATCCCACACATTCTGTCTGCTAAGGTCAGGAGAGCAGAGTAGACTGACCCAGTTATCTCCTGCATGTTACTGCACAAGGTGAACACATTCCATGGTTAAAAATAAACCAGAGCAGAATAGTCATGTGGTGAGGTGCTTCTGTACTCCCCTTCCCCACTGCTCCCAAAGTAAAAGACAGGCATGCAGGAGCTTCTGCGTATGGCCAACATGCTACACTGCCTGGGAAGGGCTGCATGCCTTGGTGGCAGGCATGGCTTTTTAAGCTCTCCTTGCAACTCCATACCACTGCAAAACACTATCAGAAATAAACATTTAATGATGGTGGGAGTAAACCTAACAGCAGCCGGAAACTACATCAGCATGATGATGGTCACCTACTGCCAAACACATAGGGCTGTGGGACCCAAGCTGAGCCCTCTCTCCTTGTTTGCTGCTCCCCCTGTACACAGCTGGTTGCTCTTACTTGGGCTGTCTATCACTGGGCCAGCAGAAGCAGTCACGTAATGGGTCTGGCTGAAAAGTGATACAAAAGCCATCTATGAGACCTGGCACATCTCCTTCTTGCAGCCACACAGACCACCATGCTGTGCAACAGAGGGGCAAGGACAGGCAGCCAGGAGCACCAGGCACTGAGGCTGCTTCAGTTCCTTGAGGTCACCACTATTAACCAGAGTTAGGAGACCCTGCAAGACAGCTATTTCTCCCTGGGACTCTGGGCTTGGTCTCCTCTGGACCCACTGGCATGGAAGATGGCACCAGTGCAGGGAGTAGACCAGAGGTGACTCCTCCAAGGGAGGAGATCTTAGTCTCAAAACAACTGTATAAAGCCACACAATTTGATTTCTAGCTTTTCAGTAAGTACCTAATAATAACTTCTATAAATGCTGGAAAGGAAAAGAAAGCCTCTACCTCTCACATGATGTCTAATGCAGGGTCTTTAACTCATCAAAGCATGTAACTATGACAGCAGTGTAAAGACAGGCTGACAGGCCAAGGTCCAGAGGCAGTTGTGAGGAAGGGAGGTGTTCAACCTTCGCTGCACAGCCCAGGGAGATCAGCAGCTCAGCAGTAAGCAGGGCAGTGCACAAAGCAAACTGCAGAGTGATCTCACTTGGGGTGGGCTGGGATAAACAAGGAGGGACTGAATACTCCTCCTTCTCTCATATTTCAAATCCTCTCTAACATTACCTTCCTAGAGAAATGCAGCCCTCAAAACAAAGCCCTTCCTGGACATGGCTCCTACAGCTTATCAAAACCATTAAAAAGCAACTAAACAGAACTGTGTTCAACTCTGGTGGTTGAAGTTCAAACAGAACAGGGACTGTTCTAATGTGCTGGTTGCATGAAGGCAAGGAGAGGCAGTGCCCTCTGACTGCAGCTGGGCCTTTGGCAACATCACACTGAGTGCCAAGGGTTGACTTTGCAGACAGCATGTTTTATAGCAGCACTAGATCTCTGTTCTGATGGGCATCCATTTTCCTCACAACTGAACCACCCTAGCCCTAAAACCATGACGACCAACGGACACCAACGGGAGATCCCAGCAACAGGTACCACCTCCCATCAGGGCAGAAGAAGGTATTTGTGCTTAGATGGTAAAAGCTTCTAGGGCTCAAGCCCCTACCCAGAGACACAGAGAAGTCAGGAAAAGGTGTGCAGCAGCCCAGGAGAAGCCAAGCAAGATACTGAAAGAAGCCGCAGGCAGCCTACGGGTTATCGATGTCCTCACGCAGCACGTGCAGGCTGTAGTACACATGGCCTTGGAAGTAGCAGCTGTGGAGGTATTCAGTGAGGGATTTCCTCCAGTTCACATACATCATGTTGCAGATAAACTGGTCGAAGCTTTTTAGCTGGAATGAGGGCAAAGAGACAGATGGGAAGAGGTAAATGAGGACAAGCATTTCCCCAAATGAAATAGAAACTAGTAATTTTTCCTTGTGATCCATCCCACGTGTAGCTACCTAATGGGTCACCGGCAGACTTAGATCCTTTGTGATCCGGATCGCGCCAGGAGCCGTGGGCAGCTTTCCCTTCCTCCCCCAAAACGCGGGTGCCTCTGGCCTTACCGTGGAGTTCACTACGATCAGAGTCAGGGCAACAGCAGTCAGTGTTTTGAACCCAGAGAAGTCCTTGTTCCCTAGGACCTCATAGTACTGGCTGGGGATGACGCCGACCTGGTAAATAACCAGCTGCTCTGGAGGAGAGAGGCAAGCACGGGAAGGAAATGAGCAGCGGTGCCACAGCAAAGGCGGGGGCAGCAGGGGGAGCCGGCGTGGGGCACTGCCCCCATCCCCCCGCCCAGGCTCACCCAGCAAGGCCACACCGAGCAGCGTCAGGAACATGAGGGCGCTCGGGGAGGGCCACCCGGGGAA